>NC_068278.1:18944153-19244153 GCF_025860055.1 Xyrauchen texanus | reverse complement strand
TCAGAGCCCAGACCTTAAACCAGACATGGGCAACATACAGCCCATGGGCCAGATCAGGCCCTCCACATGGTATAATGTGGCCCGTGACTCATTTATTGTAAAATATATATATTTTTTTTCATTGGATATTTCAGTTAACTTGCATTGGGACCTAACGTGTCTCCACAAGCGTTAAACAATAGGTTGCCAAATAAGAGACACAACACCCTCAGTTTGAGATTTATACTTAATCAAATTGGAAATAGTCTGCCTAATGTTAAACGTATTTTGTGCAATCTGGCAACCATGCACGCAAGTGTGCTTTTTCCGTCTCGATTTCCCCTTTGAACAAACTTAGCGATCTGTAGTGCAATATTCTGCTTAATGAAAAGTGTTATATGGCTACTCGGTGTCCATTCTTGTGGCTGCTTGTGATGTTTGGTGCTACTTTGCAGGTGAACCTTCTCAGTGATTAAATTATATATAAAAGTAGATCTCTGCCTCATTGACATGCGAACAAAAGGAATCCAGAGACGAATATGTATGTATTTTTTATTAGTGCAATTTAGGAATGCTGAAGTCCCTTCGCACCTGTATGTTAATCTAACTCTTGCAGTAATCATTTATCATAGTCATGCAGTCTGTGTTATTCAGTTGTGTGCTGAAAGTCAAACCAGAGAGGAGACCTGCATCATGACGCTTTTAGCATGTAAACCGGTAATGTTTTAGAAAAAAATAAGTAAACTCGCCCACTTTGCGAACAAACATTAATAGTTCGATAAATACTAAAAAATAATAATAATAAAAAAGACCCCTGATGTAGAGATTGTTAAATTGAATAATACATTAACAGATGGTAAAATACATTTTATAAGATCAGCCTTTATTCAGTTTTTTAATGCCTGATAGAAAAGTATCTATCTTTGTAGAGCAATACAGTACTTAAGGCAAATGCAGAATAGTCCCATTAGTCACAGATACACTTCAGAAAATTGAGTACACAACTATTTCTGGGCTAAAAAGATACAAAAACCAACATTGTAACACAGAACATTGTATCTCAAAAGGAATCAAATGTGGCCCCCCCATGCACTACATAAAGCCCGATGTGGCCCCTTTACCTAAAATAGTTGCCCACCCCTGCCTTAAACCAATAGAGATGCTGTGGAATGACCTAACCGGACATCCTTAGAAAATGCAGTTCTGTAACAAGGAATGGTCCTAAATTCCTTCTGAACGTTGTGCAGGTCTAATCCACATCTACTGTAAATGCTTGGCTGAGGTTATTGGTGCCAAAGGATGATCAACCAGTTATTAAATCCAAGGGTTTACATACAGTACTTGTTCCACAGCACTGTTAATGTTTAATGGGAGAAAAAAATACATGAAAGATAATAATTGTTTGTGTGTTGTTAGCTTAAGCATTGTGTGTCTATACTTGTGAAGATAAGATCACATTTTATGACTAAATTATAAATGTATAAAACCTAAAACTTTAATAGTTGAATTAAAATTAATTACCAATACATTTACAGCATTAAATTAATTTTGGGTTGTGTTAATTTCTACATATAATGACACTAAAAGATATTTTACATTAAATGTTTTACACGCTAACATTAATGCATTATGAACTTGAATTTGAAATATTTATCAATTCACATTAACCAAGATTAATAAATGCTTTAGAAATATTCTTCATTGTTAGTTCATGATGCCTAATGCATTGACAGTTGTAAACATATAGAACCTTTTTGTTGAGTTTTAGCAGTTGAATTTTAACTTGATTTTCTTTTTCATTAGGCTCAGCTCATAGCACAATCCATCGGCCAGGCTTTCAGTGTAGCATACCAAGAGTTCCTGCGTGCCAATGGCATCAACCCAGAGGATTTGAGCCAGAAAGAGTACAGCGACCTCCTCAACACACAAGACATGTACAATGATGACCTCATTCACTTTTCCAAGTCTGAAAACTGCAAAGATGTAAGTGGAAAATGCATGACTTGAATTTAAGTGTGATAACACAGAAATATTGAAGACCCCTTGAAATTGCTTGTTGAGCACAGTTTTCTTTCATATTTCTTTCTATTGAAACAAAGTTGGTGATGGTTTTACGGTGGTAATAAGGAGAGGGGACATTCTCATTCTAGATTGTATTTGATTGGACAAAAATATGCCACAGGTTCAAGATGAGTCAAATCAGTATCAAAGAAAGTAAATATACATTTTATATGCATGTACAGTGCATCCGGAAAGTATTCACAGCGCTTCACTTTTTCCACATTTTGTTATGTTACAGCCTTATTCCAAAATGGATTCAATTCATTATTTTCCTCAAAATTCTTCAAACAATACCCCATAATGACAACGTGAAAGAAGTTTGTTGGAAATCTTTGCAAATGTATTAAAAATAAAAAATAAAAAAAAATCACATGTACATAGTATTCACAGCCTTTGCCCAGACACTCAAAATTGAGCTCAGGTGCCTCCTGTTTCCTCTGATCATCCTTTAGATGTTTCTACAACTTGTTTGGAGTCCACCTGTGGTAAATTCAGTTGATTTGGCATGATTTGGAAAGGTACACACCTGTTTATACAAGGTCCCACAGTTATCAGTGCATGTCAGAGCACAAACCAAGCCATGGAGTCCAAGCAATTGTCTGTAGACCTCTGAGACAGGATTATATCGAGGCACAGATCTGGGGAAGGGTACAGAAACATTTCTGCAGCATTGAAGGTCCCAATGAGCACAGTGGCCTCCATTGTCTATAAATAGAAGAAGTTTGTAACCACCAGGACTCTTCCTAGAGCTGGCCGCTCCGCCAAACTGAGCGATCAGGGGAGAAGGGCCTTAGTCAGGGAGGTGACCAAGAACCCGATGGTCACACTGACAGAGCTGCAGCGTTTCTCTGTGGAGAGAGGAGAACCTTCCAGAAGAACAACCATCTCTGCAGCACTCCACCAATCAGGCCTGTATGATAGAGTGGCCGGACAGAAACCACTCCTCAGTAAAAGGCACACGACAGCCCGCCTGGTGTTTGCCAAAAGGCACCTGAAGAACTTTCAGACCATGAGAAACTAAAGATTGAAAGTTTTGGCCTGAATGGCAAGCGTCATGTCTGGAGGAAACCAGGCACCGCTCATCACCTGGCGAATACCATCCCTACAGTGAAGCATGGTGGTGGCAGCATCATGCTGTGGGGATGTTTTTCAGCGGCAGGAACTGGGTGACTAGTCAGGATTGAGGGAAAGATGAATACAGCAATGTACAGAGACATCCTTGATGAAAACCTGCTCCAGAGCGCTCTGGACCTCAGACTGGGGTGAAGGTTCATCTTCCAACAGGACAACGACCCTAAACACACAGCCAAGATAACAAAGGAGTGGCTACGGGACAACTCTGTGAATGTCCTTGAGTGGCCCAGCCAGAGCCCGACGCTCCCCATACAACCTGATGGAGCTTGAGAGGTCCTGCAAAGAAGAATGGGAGAAACTGCCCAAAAATAGGTGTGCCAAGCTTGTAGCATCATACACAAAAAGACTTGAGGCTGTAATTGGTGCTAAAGGTGCTTCAACAAAGTATTGAGCAAAGGCTGTGAATACTTATGTTCATGTGTTATTTTTATTTATCGTTTTTTATTTTTAATAGATTTTTTCAAATATTTCAATCAAACTTCTTTCACATTGTCATTATGGGGGTATTGTTTGTAGAATTTTGAGGAAAATAATGAATTTAATCAATTTTGGAATAAGGCTGTAACATAACAAAATGTGGAAAAAGTGAAGTGCTGTGAATAATTTCCGGATGCACTGTATATGCTAAAAGTTCATTTTGGCAGCTTTTAGGAGTACACTAGCATATAGATGGCCCCAAAGCTAACGTACATGATCCAAAAGCCACAAAACAATCAATTTCATGGGAAATTTAAGAACATGCCTTGATAGCAAAAACAAAACTGTAATGTGAAGAAAATGTGTACCATATATAGTATGCCTTCATCTGGCAGCTGTAGTGTTTGAACAGTGATAAAAGTGGTGTGTGACTTTTTGTATGTGGGTGTGTTCACTTTACTGTGTGCAGGTTTACATAGAGAAGCAGAAGGGAGAGATTCTTGGGGTGGTGATTGTGGAATCAGGCTGGGGCTCCATCCTGCCCACAGTTATTATAGCAAACATGATGCATGGTGGCCCTGCTGAGAAGTCTGGAAGACTGAACATTGGAGACCAGATTATGTCACTCAATGGTACCAGCCTGGTCGGATTACCCCTCTCCACCTGCCAGAGTATTATCAAGGTACAGTAGGTCCCAGATTAAGTGGACTTCAATATTATTGTGATTAAGGTTATTTTATTAACAAGAGTTCATAGCAATGGGTGTTCATCGCATTTCAATCATTTTAAATAAAAATAATATTGTCTTTTAGGCATTGAAGAACCAATCCAGAATAAAGCTAAACATTGTGAGATGCCCACCTGTGACCACTGTTCTCATCAGAAGACCAGACTTGAGATATCAGCTTGGCTTTAGTGTGCAAAATGGCATTGTGAGTATTTTAAAAGTCTTGCAGTGCTGTGAGATTTGTATTTAGTGTTGCAAAGTCTTTTTAATAGTGTCTGAATTTGAATGTAAGTCACAAGTAAAGTTTAACAAAAATTAAATTTTATTTTTTGCTCTCCAGATCTGTAGTCTTATGAGAGGAGGGATAGCAGAGCGCGGCGGGGTCCGTGTCGGCCACCGGATCATTGAAATCAATAGCCAGAGTGTTGTGGCTACTCCTCATGAGAAGATTGTACACATTCTGTCAAGTGCAGTTGGTGAGGTAAGTCTGAGTAACGTGGTCAAGCGGATACTCACACACTTGGCAAATAACGCTGCATTCACATAATGTCGGAAGTACGAGATGACAATTCTGTGATTCTATTCAGAGCTGTTTACATCCTTGTATTGAGAAAAAAAAAAATCCTATGACAACACTCATGAAGTCAGAATGGATCCTTGTGTGGCTTTGTTCTTGATGACAGCAAAATACTGAATCTCTGCTTTAATTCAATATTGGGATAGTTCACCCAAAAATGCTCATCATTTACCCACCCCCATGCCATCAGAAATGTGTATGATTTTCTTTCTTCTGCAAAAAACAAACGAAGATTTTTAGAAAAATATCTCAGCTCTGTAGGTTCATACAAAGCAAGTAAATGGTGAACAGAAGCTCCAAAAATCACATAAAGGCGGCATAAAAGTAATCTGTACACTCCAATGGTTTAATTTACCATATGTCTCCTGAATCGATGAAATCACTGTGGCAGGGTGGGGCCGGGTCGTGATCGTACACACCCGGTCCCGTATTAGGCTAATCAAGCCTCCCGAGAGGGATAAAGGTCGACTGCAGGGGATCGTGCGGGAGAGAGAGATAGTTTACGGACATGTCCGTCGTGTGTGTGTGTTTGTCTTTTGTTTAAGTTTTATATTAAACTATTGTTTATATTGACAAGCCGGTTCTCGCCTCCTCCTTCCCGGGTTTTGGCACCAGTGTAAAGGGATCCATGGAAAGGAGGAGGCGAGAACCGGCTTGTCAATATAAATAATAGTTTAATATAAAACTTAAACAAAAGACAAACACACACATGACGGACATGTCCGTAAACTATCTCTCTCTACCGCACGATCCCCTGCAGTCCATCTTTATCCCTCTGGGAGGCTTGATTAGCCTAATACGGGACCGGGTGTGTACGATCACGACCCGGCCCTGCACTCCGCCCTGCCACAATCACTTTGGGTGAGAAACAGATCAATATGTCAGTCCTTTTTTACTATAAATCTTCACCTTCACATTCAGAATGTGAAAGTGGAGATTTATATAATAAAAAGGACTTAAATATTGATCTGTTTCTCACCTACACTTATCATATCACTTCAGAAGTCATGGATTAAACCACTGGAGTCATTACTTTTATGCTGCCTTTATGTGATATTTGGAACTTCAAAGTTCTAGCCACCATTCACTTGCATTAAAAGGACCTACAGAGCTGAAATATTCTTCTAAAAATCTTCGTTTGTCTTCAGCAGAAGAAAGAAAATCATACACATCTGGGATGTCATGAGGGTGAGTAAATGATGAGAGAATTTTTATGTTTGGTTGAACTATAGCTTTAATTCTCCTCAAAATGTTCTTGCAAAATAAAGAACAAAGCAAGCATGCCTGGTAACAGTGGCTATAATAAGTTGGCATATCAAACAGAAGTATATGTAAATCTTTAAAGGAATTGTTATCCCAAAAAATGAAAATTCTGTCATAATTTACTCATGATCATACTCATGATCATACAACAACATCACGTTGTTCAAAACCCATATGACTTTGTCTCATGCAAAACACAAAAGGAGAAATATTAATCAATATGGCAGTGGATTGTGCCTCACTTTAAAGCTTAACTAAGACCCAAAAGTATCATAAAATTAGTCCATTCTACTAGTGCATCATATTCTAAGGTACATGTTAGGTTTTTTGGGTAAAAGTCATTTTTCTGTGAAAATCTCCATGTCCATAGTAGATTGTATTGTTTTTTTTTAGCACTTAATAGCGCAAGTTCTCGCATGACCACACGTGACTCTATGAATGATCTTTTCACATGCTCTCATGAACATGGAACGAACATCAAGATTTTCACAGAAAAGTTACTTTTAGAGGTTGTTTCTCACCAAACTTATACAGTACATTCCCTTCAGAAGACTCGTAATATGATGCATGATCTGCACGTCTGCTATATCTATTGAAAAAATCTTACAAATAAGACATAATGCCAATAAAACTAAGATTTCATTCTAATTTGAGGAGGAATCCATTTTCTTGTCCCTGAAAATACACTCTCTGTAAGGGAGAGTGTTTTTATATGAACTGCAGCAAAGCTCATTGCATCATATCATTAATAATATGAACAATCTATCAATGTACAAATCAAACTCACTCAGACTGCCGACAATTTCTTATCAACACATAATTTTTTATTATATCCATGGATGTGGTTACAGAAAAATCATAAAGAACAGTTATAGTAAATTGCTCACAGAAACTTCTCTTTTTTTTGCCTGCACTCGACATTATCTCAAAGGAGACGGATGATGTGACCTCCACTGACACCCTCTTCACTCCTATTGGTTGTCACTCCCGAAAGTCACTCCTCAGTTGCATAAAGTTAAACTCTTCTGAACTTTCCTATGTCGCTAGACACGCCCACATCTGGTTGCCAAATGTCACTGTATCTTGTGTTGCCAGAAGTCGGCAGATCTAATTGAAAATGAATGAGATCTAGTCGCTTTGATGCTGGAAGTCGCTGCATGTGTATATGGGGCTTAAATGTGCACTCAGTGATTCCTGTAAAACACTGTTGATATTCAAACTCAACTGCCAAAACAAACACACCCCTCCCTTCAGTGCTCCTTTGGAAGCTCCACCCCCACCCCCATATTCATGCACACGAGACTGTCTGGAGCACGTAAAACTTTCACAACTCTCCTGCTACTAAATCTAACATCACAGCAACAGCATATATGGGTTCAGTGAAACATAGCAAAATTTATGTTACCCACCTTTCGATCAAAAAAAAGAGCAACTTCTGCAAACGTCTTCAAGCTTTTACCTTTATCTTATGTCTCTCCAACACTGAAAAGCCTCGCCGATGTTGGCACGGCTCCTAGCCCTCGACTTATCATAATCCTTCTTTTTTAGTTAATATTCATCTGATCTTTTTCTCTTGGTCTGTTTCTCAGCCATTTGTCCTCCTTGGAGTTTAGAAAGTTTGCATCAGCCAGATTTGCCGTTGTTCTTCTAATTAATTTCCCTTGCGCTCTGCCCCCACCCCCCATCCTGTGAACGCACAAGAATCACCCCCTGTTGCTGATTGGCTGGAGTGGTCTTTCCGATTTGGGGGTGTGTCGATTTAAGAGTCATGGCGGAAGTAAATTGGTTTTGGTAATAATTCAGTTTTACTTGAGGATTTTGAATGTGCACTTTAATTTGTATGCACTTACTTTTTGTACTGTTAATAAAGAATAACAATAAAAATTTCACGAAAATTTAGCTGGTTAATTCAGCAGCAAGCAACAAAACTATGTTTCCCATCATTATATGTGGCCGCACAAAAATGATCAAATAGGTAGATAAATCATTAAATACACTACTGATGTGTGGCTTTGCTCTTTATTTTGTTGCATTTGTTTTTAAAAAAAAAAGCTCCCTGCCTTTTAGTCAGAAAACCACTTATCGTATTTAAGATTTATGACCTCATAAGAACAAACTTCCCTGGATGACTTGAATCCACCAATAGCTTCTACGAAGACTTGAATTGCTTTAAAAAATTTGATTCTGATTCTCTCTGAACAGATTCACATGAAGACTATGCCGGCTGCCATGTACCGCTTGTTAACAGCCCAGGAGCAACCCGTTTACATCTAAAGATTCAACGCTTTCTCAAGCCCCCGGCACTGCTGTCACCAGATATAACCTTAATGTTGATGTGAAACTCTCAGCCCTGTGGACTGCTGTGATTGAATCCACTGAAGCTCTGCTAAACATGACTCTCCATGAAGCTTCAGTTCTTCTTCACTCCAACCCCCCATGATCTCATCACCTCTTTTCTGTTACTGTGAGTGAGTACACTGTGCTGTGTAATACCTCTCTCTGTGTGCCCTCAGCTTGGTTGGTAAAAGTGAAAGACAGGGTGGAAGGAAACGGAGAGAGAGCGCGAGGAAGATTTTAAAAGACCTACCGCTGGAAATGGTGTCCTTCAAAATACATATTAAAACCAAATTCCTACTCATCCTCTATTCAAAACACAACAGTTTTATGGGTGACAAAAAGTACAGCTGTGAGATAGTGAGGTGTGACCATTAGATGTGTAAAATGTTTGCCTTACCATACATTTTTGCTGTTATTTATTTGAATACATCAGGTGTGTTAGATTCAGCTGCCATTTTTAAGGGCAGATGTTGAGAAATATGGAGAATGAAAATATGTTTATGGAGATTCTCAATCATCCAGGAATGTACTCAGGAGCATCATGACGTGTTTTTCAGTTTTCGAGGACTATGTGTCAATTCATTATTTGATGGAGGGTGCCGATTCCCTGGTATTTAAATTAATCAAGTACACTGAAACATTAAAAAATATTTACATTTTTGGTTACAATTGCAGTTTACCACTTTTTACTGTGTACTGCGTTGTCATTCCCCTGTGGATCTGATCATTTTAATCATGAATTGGGGTGAACAATTTTGAGGTACATTTCACATTTCACAGACAACTTGTTAAATGCTGGGCAACAACAACTGGATGGATGTCAAAATTTAAATGGTAAATGGTCTGCACTTATATAGCGCCTTTTTAACCTTAACAGTATTTAAAGTGCTTTACACTGTTGACTCATTCACCCATTCACACACACATTCATACACCAATGGCGGCAGAGCTGCTATGTAAGGCACTAGCCTGCCATTGGGAGCAACTTGGGGTTCAGTGTCTTGCCCAAGGACACTTCGGCATGTGGAGTCGTGTGGGCCGGGATTCGAACCACCAATCCTGCGACCACAGCCGCCCCATATAAACAAGTATATATGCATCTGAATATATTTCTTGAAGACAGTAGTAAAGAAAGTGACCAAACAAGTTTTAATCTTTGTCCTGTGAAAATCCATTCTTAAGGACAGTTACAAACTTTTCCATGCAAATACACATAATTACAATATTCATATAGTTTATCTGATAGTATATGAATACTATAGTACATATACAAAGTGGATGAAATGCCTCACAGAATGATGATGCCATATTTTGGAAATTTCATTCTTTAAAGTGCTGAACTGAAATAACATTTTAGAGTGTGTGAAGATCTCTGAATAATTTACTCTCCTTGTGTGGAACACTGTTAAGAACATTTTGTGCATAACAAGTGAACCTCTTTAAATAATAATAAAAAAAACACACTTATTACGGTCAGTTAAAGGAATAGGTCACCCAAAAATGAAACTTCTCTCATCATTTACTCTCCCTCATGCCATCCCCAATGTGTGACTTTCTTCTGCAGAACACAAACAAAGATGTTTAGAAGAAAATCTCTCAGCTCTGTAGGTCAATCCAATGCAAATTAATGGGTACCAAAATGTTGAAGCCCCAAAAACCACACAAAGGCTGCTTAAAAATAATCCATATGACTCCAGTGGTTAAATCTATATATCTATAGAAGCGATATGATCAGTGTGGGTGAGAAACAGATCAATATTTAAGTATTTTTTTTTACTATAAATTCTCCTCCCTGCCAAGTAGGTGGGGATATGCATAAATAATGTGAAATTAAAAGTGGTATATTGATCTGTTTCTCACCCACACCTATCATATTGCTTCTAAAGATATGGATTTAACCACTGGAGTCGTATGGATTCATTTTATGGTGCCTTTATGTGATTTTGGAGTTTCAAATTTCTGGTCACCATTCACTTGCATTGTATGGACCTACAGAGCTGAGATACTCTTCAAAAAATCTTTGTTTGTGATCAGAAGAAAAAAACGTCATACACATCTAGGATGGCAATGAGGGTGAGTAAATGATGAAAGAATTTACATTTTTGGGTGAACTATCCCTTTAATAGGTAGAATGCATTCTTAAAAAATTAATCATAATATTTGTTGTTTTTACTGCTTTTTAAAAAAAAAAGTTTATTGTTTGACATTAATGTGCAATATTTGTTGTTGTTGTTGTAAATTATTGCATTCCATTTTATATGCACAGAAAACCTCCTTCATTATCATCTGTATGTAAAATAATATTACAGAAAATTAAATATGTTCATATTGGCAGAATTGTATTTTAAACTATTTATACTTGATTACCATCATGTAAAGAAACACAAGGGGATATATATCTTTTGTTAACATTTTCAGGATGGTCATTTATCTTTTGTTTTCTTTATTTTTTTATACCTCATCATACATTATGAATTTGAGTCTTTTTTTTTATCAACTTAATGATTAATTCATGTGTGCTACTTTTCCACGAATTACTTAAGAACAGAATGTGTCTTCACAAAACTGTATTAACTCTCAGTCTGCTGCATTTTGAGGTGGATTTTCCAGGGGATTTAGTATGTTTAACTCTGCTTTAGATACAGATCCAGTATACTACTTTAAAGAGAGTATCTCAACGTGAACCAATGCAACACAGATTTCATTATAGAGTCTGCAGCCAGGCACGAACCTTTTCCATATTTGTGGCATAATTTGTGCAAGAACTGACCAGTGTTTGACCCAGAGCATTCTTTGGCGCATCCCCATTACTACCTATTAGAGACAGACTGTAAGTCTGGTACATATTATACTATAAATGTGATTTTATATCTAAAGAGATCTGAGTAACAGAACATGTCTAACGAGAAGCTGAATGCAAAAGCAAAGGAAAAATCTTCCTTCCCCCTTTTTCTTGCTTGCATATGTGTGTGCTACCTGGAATTCCTCATACACACTAATGAAACTCTTATTTGCGAAGGTAACTTTTGTCATCAAACGAATGATATAGCAATATAGATGGTCACAATATGTTGACATTAACGCAGTGTTAAATCTGTACTGATAAAATAAATATTGTGATCAATGTTATTACTATGTAGTGGCTGTATTGATGGGATTATGGCTCTTTAAATGATGCCACCTTGCCTCTGTATTGGTCACAAGCTTCCTGTAGTTGAAATAAGAGGTACTTCTTGAATACATATTGCATAAACTGTTGAGTTTCACCCTAAAAACACATTCTGACCTCGTTAACTCTGTATTATTTTAACACAGAGAGGGACTCGTGTTTCATTTTGTTTTTGCTTAATGTGAAGCATGGTCTTTTTTTGTCATTTGGTATGCATTGCTATTTATTCTTGTAGTGAGTGTGAAGTGTGATTACATTTGATTCCATTATAAAATAAAAACCTGCTAGACCAGAGGTCTTCAACTCGGTTTCTGAGGACCCACAACACCGCACATTGTGTTAGTCTCCCTTACCTGGCAAACTCCGTTTAGGTCATGGAGCCTCTGCTAATTAGCTGATGTTTTGAACCAGGTGTGTTACATAAGGGCGACGTCCAAAATATGCAGTGCTGTAGGTCTCCAGGAAGACCTCTGAGCTAGACATTTTCATCATATATATTTATTTACATATAGCATAATATATACTGTATATCCATTGAGTATATACCATGTGTACAATAATGAAAGTGAATTGTGCAAAAGTCTTTGACACCTGTTATACTATCTTAAGGGGCATCATGTATTCCTGAATGACTTGTGCAGGCTGATAATACTGCAATTTTTGCCATAATGTTTTGGTTCACTATAGCCATGGAGTTTCCCATATGCTAAAAAATCTCAGTAAACAATAAATCAAATTTACTAATCACACGTGAACAGTTAAGACATCGAAAGTTTTTTGAGCTGTAAGAGCAATGTGTCAATTCTACGCCCTAATATAACTAAAGTGTCCCAGACTTCTGCACTATAAAGTACAGGGCAGTCTCTGCCCAACTCTGAATCAATTGGAAGCTTTAATGAGTGATGGATGTGTACTGTTGGAGAAACAAAACAAGTGGCTTAATGTGTTAATGAAATAACACCAAGTACGAATTATCAATGTAAATATGTAAAACAGGGTGTGCAGAGTATAGAATGGGTTAAATGGAGATTGCCACCTCAAGACTGTAGAATACAAGGCCTCAGCAAATTGTGGTTCGCTTTGAAGTAGGAAAGAAATTGTGGGTTTGATTAATATTTATACTGTATAATGCACTTGCTCTGAATGTAATTACAATTATATGTTTGTCAATGTCTGAAGTAAAAATACAAACTTTCTGTAAAGCAATAGCAATGTTTATTTATTTGCTAGCTTTTCTGTGATATAGACATATAGCAGGGATGTTTGTAACAGTATTTACAACATTAAATGAACTACTGAGAGCGTATAACCCTAGATTGTCTCTTTAATCCCTCTCACAGCAAATATCAGCATGAATCTCTTTTAAAAAGGTTCATTACATAATTTCTTTCAAAATGGTTGTTGTTGTGTACAACAGACAATATGCCAATCCTCTTGCCAACGGATTGGTACAAAATGCATTCAAATCTTTCAAACTTTCTCTCACTCAAACTCAACCATTTGATAAACTCTGTGAATCTATGGCTAATTTTGCAAAGTTCTACATACTGTTTTGAAAACGGCTACATTTGTGTTTAAAACAGAAAAAGAAACTGAATTAGACTGCAATATCTGTTATTTCTACCATAATTTCATATTGAAGAATATTCAAAATTAAAACAATTAGTTAAACGAGATAAAACCAGATGCCTTCTCTTTTACCTGATGACTTATCAATGATGTGACCACCTGTATACTGTAAAAAAGGGGTCAACTTTGTAATGATTGTGTTATGCTAACGTGGCTGACAGAGCAGATATATTGGTAGTGCATGGAAGGAAAAGAGGAGTGCATATTCCAGGTGCAAGGCAAATGAGAGGGGTGACAACTAGACTCAGTGGGTTGCACTGTCGCCTCACAGCAAGGTCACTGGTTCGAGTCCTGGCTAAACCTGGACCTTTCTGTTTGGAGTTTGTATGTTCTCCCCTTGTTCACGCAGGTGTCCTCTGGGTGCTCCGGTGTCCCCCACAGTCTAAAGACATGCAGGTGGTTTCCCACCTTGGACCCAGGGCAGCTGGTATAGACTCCAGCACTACCCTAAATAGGCTTAGTGGTTATAGAAAATGGATGGATGACAAATGAGAGGAAGACCCAAGGCGAGGAGTCTTCCCAAGGTTTATTGCCATAGAAAACATTTGATGTGATGTAGATGATAAATTGTGGCTAAAAGCAGAGGACCACTTTGACTAGCACTTCAAGTAATTACACTTTTGAATTGAGTATTTAGGCTTTGTGTGTGTGTGTTGACAGTGTTGGCCAACTCTATTCAGAAAAGACCATACTGAATCATCACATTTGTATTTTGTTTATATAACTTCGACTGCAGTGCATCCTGAATCATCCCGTGTATGTTAGTAAATGTTTGTTAAAGGTGCACTCAGTAACTTCTGTCTTTGTGTCATCTTGGACTTACACTGAGCGTCTTGGATGCAGCATCATTTAAAATCAATATTTTCAAGTTTCAGATGGCATTGTAGACATTTTGTATTCATAGTCAGCCATGATTAATTGAATCAATGAGTGAAAGTGTCAAATAACAGGACAGTTACTGAGATTAAGCGAGTAATATTCGGCTGGTCATGTGATTCTAACATGGCAGCCCCCATGTGCAGACCCTCTCCATGTAGAATAAAACAGCTTTTATAAGGTTACTAATGTAAATGAGTCTTCATTTTAATGTGAGTGGTCATGATTCCCTACATATATTGCA
Organism: Xyrauchen texanus; assembly: GCF_025860055.1. Taxonomy (NCBI): domain Eukaryota; kingdom Metazoa; phylum Chordata; class Actinopteri; order Cypriniformes; family Catostomidae; genus Xyrauchen; species Xyrauchen texanus. The sequence continues at coordinate 19,229,740 of NC_068278.1, read as the reverse complement.
AAACTACAATTAATGTCTTTAGAACAAATTACTTATTTAGAGTGTAGCTTTAAATTCCAAGTTGTTTGGCCAAAAAATTACAAATTAAATTACACATCATATGTTACCAGTATTAAATGTTGTGAATGACAAACTGTGTTTGCTGGGTGAGGATGTTTGCTGTGTTATGGTAGAATAGGCTGATTGTGAGACATGTATGAAGTGTTTTGTTTTTAGTGAATTTTGAAAGAGAAATTAACAGATGTGTCAAGGAAGATGCATGTTGCAAACGGGTACCCAATATTAAGAAAAGAATGTAACCAATTGAAAAAAAAAACACATTAAAAACAATATTAAATCTTGGGTGAGTTGCATTTGCAGATAAGCCATCTCAAATTCAGTAATAATGCATAGCAGACATTTAAAGGACACAATTGGAAGAACAGTCAAATGAAAATAAAAAAATACATAAAATTCTCACAATATGCTGATTTAATCAGCGATCAATATTTCTCCATAGCACATTAAGGTAAATAAGGCCATACATACAGTGAGTTATTTTTGCATGTGACTGCACAGCCGGTAGATGTGGGCAGAGTGTAGAGGAATATTTTTATTTTCTTGTCATAAACTAAAATACTGTATATAATATAGTAAACGTGAACAAATCGTTTTGTCTGATGTACTGTATTTGTTCTATTTATTTAATTTTTTTAGCTGTAAAAAACAAATGAACAAATAATATCAGCAGTCTGGTTTGCCAATGCACTTTTTGACATCTCAGACATTGTGTGTGCCTGTGTGTGAGAAGCGCTAATGTAAACAGACTTGACTGCATGCATCGAATAATCACGCTCGATCAGCATGTTTTCACTGGGAGTATATGAGTTTTAAACTGTTATCGTAGTACTTTGGTGACAATTAGGCTGTTTGTTACATAAAATAAACATATTATGTGCTTGAAACGACTCTTTGAGTAGCTGTTTGTTTGACGAATGGCAACTGCTACTAATGTAAACAAATGGCAGCACGCATCGGAGGACGATTGCTTTTGATGTATTGACTGAGCTGTAAACTTTTTATTGTGGCACTTTAGTGATGAGTTGGACGTATGTACAGTATATGAAGTAAACTTATTATGTGGTTTAAAAGACTGTATGAGGAAATTATTGAGCGAATATAAATGACAGAATCTTGACCAGCACAGCCTGTGACAGCATGAAAGCCAATTTGAATCTGGCAGCTTGTAACGTAACTGGCTGTTGCAGAAACACTCATGTGTGACGCTACACTGCAGGGGCCCTATAAATGTAAATGTCACTATAATTTTTAAATAAGTAACATAGAAATTTAGTAAATAACCCCCCCCCAAAAAACAACAACACATATTTAATGTGTGAATACATCCCAAACAGCCACGTTTTAAAAATTAAAGGGCCAGTTTCCTCAAAAATTATAATTTATCATATATCATAATAAATCATTTATGCACCCTCATGTCGTTCCAAACCTGAACAACATGACTTTTTTTCTTCTGTGGGACACAAAGGGAATTGTAAGGTTCAGTGTATCTTTTTTTCCATACATGAAAGTGAATGGTGACTGAGGTCAGCTAATTTTGTATTCCACAGAACATTAAAATTATTGCGGGTTTGAAAGAACATGAGGGTGATTAAATTATTAATAATTAATTTTTGTGTAAAATCACTTGTACTGTATACAAAGCTTAGCTTCCTTCATGTTGTGGTGTTCTCTATACTTGCATCAAGATGTGCTAGTGTCTATTTCCTCCTCCTAATTCAGTCTGTGAGACATTCCTTATCTCAAAGGACAGTTTCTCTGAAGATTCCTATAAGGCTGTGTGGCCGCTCATGTTCCTGGCGGCGGGATCCTGCCCTAGATCCCATCCTGGAGTTTGTTCTAGAATGGGAGGCCGTGTGGGTTCCGGCTTTGCGTTCTGGCCCAGCTTGCAGCTCTGCCCATGCAAATGAACTGAGATCCCCACAGCTGCGCAGGTGAAGGATGCCTGGCCGCTTCCGCAGAGGCAGAGTGTTGGAAGTAAGCTCCGTCTGCACCTGCACTCGAGGAGTGGGTTGCGCTGGTGTGACCTCTGAAACTATTATAGCCTGGAGAAAATAGAAAATGAGTTCATCATAATTTTCATATCGATGCTTGAAGCGATCCAATCGGTTTTGGGTCAGAATAGAGTAGACCAAAATATGTAATAAATCTTGACGTCAGCAGTCTCCTTGGTCGATCATGATTTTAAGCTTGATTACACTTCCTAGCACCATCTAGCGATCTGCTAATGCGTCAAGCACTAGATAGAGTATTTAAGCTTGAAATCATGATTGCGCCAGGAGACTTTAATCCCAAGATGTACAGTGAAAAATGAGTTATATTTTGGCCAGTTCTCACCCAAAACTGATTGGATTTCTTCATAAGACATGGATTAAACCACTGGAGTCTTTTTGATTACTTTTAGGCTGCCTTTATGTGCTTTTTGGAGCTTCAACATTTTGGACCCCATTCACTTGCATTAGATCAACAGAGCTGAGATATCTTAAAAAAAATGTGTTTGTGTTATAGATAGATAGACAGACAGACAGACAGATAGATAGACAGATGACTGTCATTTTTTTCTGTCTGAATGTTTATTTCTTTCTTCCTGTCTCACTGTTTGCCCAGTAAAACTTTCAAACTTTAAGCTTTTAAAACTAGTGTACGTTACACTGGAATGTAGAATGTACAGTAACAGTAGCCTACAGTAAAATTATTAAAAAATATATATATTTACTGTAATAGCTAAGGGAATAAAACAACTGGTATACTGTAAAGAAAGTATTATTTATTGTTCCTGAGAATCTTGCTGCTGGGCTTTGTCATGACAAAGATCTTCATCAACATCACATGCAATGTGTTAACCCTGTCCAGGCAGTGGTGCAAATACACCCTGGTATGCCTTATCCACCCCTAAAACTGTCCTAAGGCAATGTCCTCACAAGTCTGCTCCATTCCTTATAGAAGGTTTTCTCACTGGTAGAGATTTCTATGACATACTTTCCACTGCCATGCTGAGAAGAACTCAGGGTTTGAGGAATGGGGAATATGGTAATAGAAAAAGATCTACCTCTGCCCCCTGCACTGTCACCTCTTCGAACACCAACTCTCCTATTCCCTCTCTGTCTTACTCTAACCTGACATCTCTCTGAATTGTTGGGATCCATTTTTTTCCAAAGACAATATACTCACTAATGATCCTTGTTTTTTTTGCTCTGTTTTGTTTTTACATCTGATTGGTGTGTGAACAACTTTGCCTACTAGTGTTCGCATGGTGAGAATTAAGTGATAATTGAGTTCAGGTTGTGATGACATTGTGAAGGTTTTTGAATATTAATGATTTCTACATGGTGCAAAATGCTGAATTTGTGGTAACAGATTTATAGTGTTTATAGTTTTGAGAAATATATCTATCTTTTGGAAAATAACATAATGGTTTATGGTATCTGGCTCATGGAATGGATTATAGTGTAAAGGCAATTGAGAAAAACTGAAATACGCCCTTTGTATGTTACAATAATTTCCCAAAAAGTGTAAACACTTTGGCTGTGTGGTATTACCAACATGGCTCAGTTTGTTTGAACAACCAACCCAACACAGCAACATTGGCTCAACCAATGGTGTGCATTTACAGTGGGACTATTTGTTTGAACAACCAATGGCAGACAGAGGGAGTATCATTAATTTTTGCATGTCCATTTGGTGACAGTAGTGACACTTCATCTATAAAACTCACAATCTTCAGTAATTCTGCATGTTTTCGCCCATGACTTGCCTGGTCAATGAAGCTGGCACAGCGAACCGCCTCCTCCATGTGTTCCTCATCAGAGCGCAGCACAGTTTTAATGTTGTTGACCAGCTCCTGCACCTCAGGAGTCAAGCTGCAGGAGGACTGCTCCAGAAAACGTGACACCAGCAGTTTTGTGTCTCTGTAGCTCTGGTAGTCCACCAGGGAGTTTGGCCGCGGCTTCCGTTTGCCACACCCTCGTCGTAACGTTACCTTTTTTTGCTCTGTTCCAGTCACTGAACCGGAATCAGGAGTCGGGCCAGGGCCTAACTCTGTCTGTGTAGCTGCTTCACAACTCATTACTGTAAGGGAGAGGGAAAACAATATAAAAATAAGATGTAGCAGTTTTATTTTAAATTGTAGTTAGTAATTTTTGTAACACCTAAATCAATGAATAGTACTTAAGACAAATGAGACTGACAAGACCCAGTCATATCAGTTGCTTAGAAAAAGCTATTTAATTCTGCATAAAGTGGGTCGCATCCTCACGATTACAATTTTACAGATTTAAAGGGTTAATTTACACCTAAAATGATTGAAGATGTGTGTGTGTGTGTGTGAGTGTGAGAGAGAGAGAGAGAGAGAGAGAGAGAGAGAGAGAGAGAGAGACAGCATTTTCTGAGTGAAAATATTGAATGTATGGCAGTTTAAGATCCCTGTAAACTGACCTTCACTGCAGATGTCTGCCTGAAAACCAAACTGTGCTGATCCCATAACAGTAACCATGAGAGAGAGACCTATATTTAAAATGTGCTTAAAGTAGCCACTGACAGAAAGGGTCTCTATAGATTTACAATGAGAAGTGTCAAACCCGGCCCTCTGCCCTGGAGACACAAACCAAGAAGCCAAAAAACCCTCCTCCATCTGTCTTTAGAGAGGTGCCATAGTTCACAAACTAATTATAAAGGAATTGTGTCAGTATCTGCTCTTTCTACCTTGTATGGCAAAAATAATTAAAAAAAAGTATAATTAATCTTCATGTAGAATACATAGCACTTTAATAGGGGAATTGCATATTTTTTATTTGCATGTCTACATTGTTTTAGCACCCGATTTAAGGAATTACACCCAACGGGTAATGGCGCAAACAAAACGCACGATGCAAATCCAGTTTTAAATGCTAGGTTGTGGAGAATGTAGCAGACTACCACAACGTGGCTCTTTCACCTCCTGAGATCTGAGCATGACTGCTGTGTGCATTTTCCATTCCTCTTTTTTTTTTAACTAGTAGCCCCTAATAAACATGCAAAAAAATATTTTTTTAGACCAAATAGTTTTCCTAAAAATGTATGTTCACATATGTGCAAAGTAGGACTATTTTGTGACATTTTAAATAATACCAAGCTATAGATTTTGCTATATATAAAAATAAAAAAAAGCTATAAAAAATTTTCTTATGTTTCCAGGAGTGTTGGTTATTCATGTTTTCAAATACAGCCTCTGAAAGCAACATTTCCAGCTTTTGGATGCATCCATTGATTCTTAGTGTGATAATGCACAGTGAATATTTTATGTAAAATGAGCCTAACAGTGTGCCGTATTGCAATAAATCGATTATATTTTTAAATGGCATATCGGATGAAACAAGAGACTTTACTTTCAAACAGGTTTTAATGTGAAAATGTTATGAGGTTTCTTACCAGATGTAGATTTGTTGCCGTTTCTCCCAAAGGCAAACTCCACTGTGATCTGTACCGTGTTGTTTTGTCACATGACTCAGTGGGTCAAAAGTTTAACCCTTTAATGAACTGAGATCAGTCAATTTAAATGAAAGTAAATTATGCATAGCCTATAGCTAAGCCAAAATGTAATGTCCACACATGTGGATGCAGAGTCACAGGAGGTTAAAATGATGAGTTTCGTGAATAAGGGGCAATTCATAATAAGTCTGTTTTACAAAGAAAGGTCATGTGTTTGCGACGTCAATGACTTTTGCATGACTGAAATTAATTCAGCCCTAAGTCTAAACAAAATTTAAAATACCTTCCATTACCTTTGGCATTCAGATCCAGTAGGACAGGATCGCTGTTAGACCTGCGGAGACAGAGTCTTTGGGGTCTTCTGCTGGAGGGAATTGCAGTGTGAGGCTGTCTGGATTGTATCGGCGGTGTGGGGCTCAATATAGCCATCTGACAGCACCTGTCTGAGTAAAACATGCATTTAAACTAGTTCAAATCAAGTGTCAACAACATCCTAAATCAACAGATGCACCTTTATTTTAAAAACACAGCATTCCTAATATCATCTAATATCATCTGTTAAAAATTATATTAGCAGTATACCAACTTAAGTTAAAAGTTAAATGTACATGAAAAATATATTTTAATTTTAGAATTGTTTTTCAGAAGAGAAGTTCTCATTTAGCTTTTATAGCCCCATTTACACATGCAACCAGGTAAATTACGGGGACATTTTTGGGTTGCATTTACTGGTAATGTACCACATGTGATGTTCAAACATACCATCAATATGGAAATTTATGATACAACTTCTCATTAAGGGAAATTGCCAAGGTGTTCTAAAAAGGTTTTGTTCACACACAATCTGTAACCTGAAAAATACAGTAGATTGTCTGGAAAAGGCTGTATGTGTGAAAGGGGCTAATGACAGCATGCACTTTAGCTAACATGGACTTCAACAATTTGTGCAAAACCTGATGCTCGATGTTATCCAGTATGATTTGAGAATGTTCAAAAGAGCATCTTCAATGCAAAAAATATATTTTACTGAATTAGTATTGTTGTCTTGTTTTAAAGTAAAAATATTCTTAAACAAGATATATTTACATCACAAGCAAAATGGCATAAAATATTAAGTTTTGTTTTCAGAGAATTCTGAAAAAATCAGCTAATGGGATAATAAAAATAAACTTGTTTATTTGTTCTTCTAAGCATAACCTCGCTTAATTTAAATACATTTCTCTGAAAACTATCTTTAGCCATTTTGCTTGTCAAGTAAATGTATCTTGTTTACATATTGTAACTAGAAAATATTGTAACTAGAAAACCAGACAAAAATACTAATTAAGATTATGATTCTTTGCATTTTTGTGCACTACAATGGAAGCGAGCAAATGTGACTTTTTGTACAAAGGAATTCACATAATCAATGTTATATTTGTCAATTGTCAATTTGATTAATGACATAGAAATATAATTTTTTTTTAAAATGTCTTCATTTTTACGTCATTGCATATTTTTGTTTTCAATTAACAAAATCCTAGAACTTTATTTCCAGGTTTAAAAAGAAAATTCAATGTAGTCTTAGACTTTGAGTGGACCACACTGTAAATAATTTGGCCTTGAGAATTCATTTAGTCAACTACAGGACCTAAACATCTTTCCTTTGCTAGGATCAAATTTGGAAAGGATCATTCTTATAAATGTGCAGGACTATGCCGTATTTGAATGTGTTTGAGAGTACAGACAGCTCTAAATATAAATTCCCCACTGGTGAACACTGGACAAGAAACTGACACCACTAAAATGCACTTCTTTTAATACACAGATGACATCATTATGCCTGTGAGCATCTTGATTAAATATATCAGAGTATATTTATAAGTGTACCAGAGGCCACTGAACTTAAAAAGAGGAGCCAAGGAAATGTATAACTTAAATTTACAAGGTAAATGCAACCCACATTTTTTTGGATAGACTTCTTGTTGCTCTTTTTTTTACAAGCCCATACGTGAGAATTCAACTGGTTTATACCTTGGTTGATAAGTGTCTCTGTCTCTGTTTCTGTGTGCTCTGTGAGAACCTCTATCAGATCAGTCATTTGCACCTCAGTGTTCTGGGCCTGATATGAATATACAAAGGTCTTTATTTGAGTTGTTGCCAATGTAATCCTCAGAATGTCATAGTATCACAATGTCAATTCATGAGTGTTCAGCGAGGTATTATTCAGAATAAGAGCAGAAATGCTATCATGAAAAACTCTTTAATAACAGAGAAAAAAGATAAGCGTGATAATTGATAGATGGCATTCTGTACATCAATTAATAATCATATGAATGTTGTGTATCAGTCACATGAATATGACCATTGCATAAATCAAATGAGATATCTTTAGTGTCTTAATCGTTTCTCTCAGAATAAGTCTGCAATCAAAATGAACTAATTTCTCATCAAATTCTTCCAAGACCAAATTTTCCGAGCTATGCCATCCACATTAATTGTATAGTTCTATAATTCTACTGTATGTCAATAATTAACTCTATTTTGTTTGCCTCAAAGGAATTTTAGTAGAAACACCTGAGACATGCTTGAATAAAGCATAACTAAGAACTCCATGTAGTCTCCTGAGCTATGAAAGACAAACCTTTGAGCAATAAATTCTTCCTCTGGGTCTTCATACCTGTGCTGTTGGCTGTGAAGCTAAAGCTTCATAAGGTGGAGGGGGATCTAGAGGACAGAACACCTCCACTCCTTTAATCCTGGCACCATATATATGAGGAAGAGAAATCATAATGTCAGCAAACATCCTGCCAAAACACACACATTTACACTGTAAAAGTAGATACAACTCAAACGCAATAAACAATTTGATAAAGGAACAACAACAATTAATTCTAAATAAACTCATTATAGCTTGACCAGAACATCTAATGAAACAACAGCAACATGTGCATTCCCACAGGCATTTCAAGGAAAACTTCAAAAACTTTTTGGCTGCCACCCAAAAATGAAGCCAGTCACCAACAAATCTGTTAAATAATTTGTTAAAGTCGAAGTAACTTTTTTTCTCTATGCTGAAGGATCTAAGGATCTAATTAAAGTTTTTAAAAGCAACCGTGTGTGTGTGTGTGTGTGTATGTGTGTGGGCATGTTTATATGGTTTACGAGGACAATTTTTTAGGTTACAAACTGGTAATTACAAGGGTATTATGCTATAAATGTGGTTTATGAGGACATTTCTAGTGCCCCCATAATTTAAATAGCTTAAAAAAACATACTAAACAATGTTTTAATGAAAATGTAAAAATGCAGAAAGTTTTCTGTGAGGGTTAGGTTTAGGGGTTGTGTTAGGTTTAGAGGATAGAATCTATAGTTTGTACAGTATAAAAATAATTATGTCTATGGAAAGTCCTCATAATGATAGGTAGACCAACGTGTGTGTATGTGTGCGTGTGTGTGTGTGTGTGTGCAGTTTCAAGAGAGCAAAAATACATCTGTGTTGTAGCCTACTTCACTCTCTAAAAGTGTGTAACACTAGTTCTTTAAGCAAGATATGGGTCTGGTGAGTTTAGACCAAGGAGATCTGATCGAGTTGATCATCATTTCATGGAATTATGTGTTGGTCCTGAAAGAATGAGGGCTGTTTGTATGCTACCTGCGAGCTAGGCGTGGGGTGTAAGAGTAGAAGGTGGAGAAATATGAAGGAGGAGGTGCAGGGGCGACAAACTCGTCAGGGTCAGGAAGATGAGTCTGCTCCTCTACATCCTCTTGAACTGGCTGAGCCTCTTCCTACCAAAGAAGATCATAATCAATCGCTGAGAGACAGCAGACACCTCTGAACATCTCACAACATGTCTAAACAGTCTTTATAAACTACGTTGCAAATTGATAAATAATTAAATCTTTGTAAATAAAAAAAAAGGTGTGTTTGTTTGTGTGCAATATAATTCATCTCACCATGCAGGGCCGTCTGGTTGAGAAGATCTGGAGATATCTGAGCGCAGCAGCTACCAGACACACTGCTGTGGCCAGAACATTAAGTGCACACAATGCAAAGAGCACTTTCTGAAAGAGAGAAAACTGTATGACATCCAAATCTACCGATCTCAAACTAAATTAATTTTAACATTAATATAAGTATGCATATACTTATCTCACTCTAAACGGAATAAACAAGGGAAATTGACCAGGAATTGAGGCTGTCTATACTGGAAGTGTTCAAGTGAACATTTTTATTATAGAATTATTAATTATCGCTATTAACGCATTGACCATTAATAAAGTATAAACCAGCATAAACACTGGTCTGAAAAGGGTGGAACCTTTGCAATGTATCGATGTGTTCGCCGGAGTCATTACACTGATGCACACCCCATAAACACACAGCAGCTGTGTCAGTGATTAAATTGTGGGGAAAGGACCACTTTGTAATCTGCACACGCAATCTGTTGTGCAAAACAAGCCCAGGTGGGCCTGTGATAGAAATCAAATACTCTGCAGCTTGTGTAAGGTGCATTTTAATTATCACAGAAGCACATCAAGCCTTAATTACCATGAAAATACAGAATGAGACGTTGTTCGCAAGTGCTTTTCATGCTGCATTTACATTTATGCATTTGGCAGCGTTTTTATCCAAAGCGACTTACAGTGCAATTATTACAGGGACAATACCCCCCAGAGCAACCTGGAGTTAAGTGCCTTGCTCAAAGACACAATGGTGGTGGCCATGGGGATCGAACCAGCGACCTTCTGAACAGTTATGTGCTTTAGTCCACTACACCACCACCAATCCATGCTGAGTTCAAAGCGGTGCTTGACGCTGACATTGACGCTAGGATGCAAATCATGAATGCGGCTTCACGATTGCTGCAGCATAGCGGAATAGCCATAGTCTGTGAAGGATAAGTGTTTAAGAGATTTATTGCCCATTGCACTGAATATGCAACCTATGGTGCGAATAGTTCTTTCAATTAGTCAACGTCCCACTTTAAATTTGCTAAATGCTATGTGTTACTTAAATTGGTGCTATTTTAGTGCATTTCTATCTTTATACTGTGGAGGGCTTTGCTTGAAAAATGTTAATAAAGCATTATTAAAAAAAATATATATTTTGTTTTACTAAAAAGGAAATAAATGCATTTTGACAGGAAAATAAGTGTATATATAGAGTAAAATATCAGCACTTTCAAAAGTTGCGGTTAATTGATTAACTATAAAAACTTTTGCGATTAATCGTGATAAAACAGTTTTAATCAACTGACAGTACAAATAAACCAAATTCATGGCTAAAAAGTTCACACAAATGGTATTTGCCAAGTAAACCATTTTATTTTTAACGGACGGGATAATAATGTTGCTGGAGAACCTCTGCAGAGCATTATTAATAGAAAGGCTTTTGTCAACTTAAGGTGCAACACAACAGATGCTTCCAATGTAGACAGCATCACTGACTATAATGGGAGAGATTTGCTTGTTGAAATCCAGTAAAGCCTAAGCCTCCCCAAATAGTTCAAATGTGGGGGGGGGGGGGGGAAATACCCCATATAAAATGTTTTTCATTTGTTATCTATCATTTGGTGTAGGCAGTTTCATAATATTCCTTTATAGGCCAATCTAGTTATGGGTCTAAACATTGTAATAACTATTTCAATTAATTGGTTCAATTGAACTATTTGATTTAAATAGACAACATGCTGTGTGTTACATAGTAGAAACAAATATGCCCTCGTTAAGTTTAAAAATGCCCCCAAAAACCAATCCCATGGGGCAAATATCACCACTCAATAGCAAAACTGTAATATACTATATACTGCAATAAATTTGGGAGCATGCATACACACACACACACACACCTTGAGCAGGATTCTCATTGTGCTACATGCATGGCCAGCATAGATCTTTACCAACTTCTCTTCTTGGCACTGACTGCTTGGAGTCTCAGCACAACAGTAACAGAGGTCACCATGTTCACTCTGAAACAAACAAACAAACATACAGTATACACTGCATGCCCAATTATTAGGCAAATTGTATTCCTCGGGATTTATGGTTGAACAAACACAATGCTCTCAGTCAATACAAAATGTTAATGAACCTCAAACCTGAACGTTTAACAAAGAAAGAAGTTTTGGAATATTAAGTGTGGACAATTATTTGGCAAAGAATTTCTCACAACTCAATTGTTTATTCTCAATTTTTAGTGTAGGTGCAACAAATAAGTAACACAAAATGACCATTAAATAAAATTTTTGGCCTTAAAATATTCTGTGACCAATATAGCCACCCTTCTTTTCAATAACTGCCAACTTCCATCCATGGAGTCGGTCAGTTTATTGATCTGTTCATGTTCAACGTTCGCTGAAACAGCAACCACAGCCTCCCAAATACTGTTCAAAGAGGTGTATTGTCTTCCCTCACTGTAAATCTCATGTTTGAGAAGGGCCAACAGGATCTCAGTAGGATTTAAGTCAGGTGAGGAAGGGGGCCCCAAGTCATTATTTGGGTATCTTTGAGGCCCTTGCTGGCTAGCCAAGCAGTGGAGAACTTGGATGCATGTGATGGAGCATTGCCCTGCATAAAGATCTTGGCCTTCTTGAATGCTGAGGACTTCTTCCTGTTCCACTGCTTGAAGAAAGTAATTTCCAGAAACTGGCAGTAGGTTTGAGAGTTAGAAAAGGACCAAATACCTCATCCTTAATGATAGAAGCCCATACCATTACCCCTTCTCCACCTTGCTGGCACCTGACTCAATTGGTGCCCTGTGTCCATTATTGATCCATCAATAGTCATCAATAGTCACTCTCATTTCATCTGTCCATAAAACCTTTGAAAAATCTGTCTTCAGGTATTTCTTTGCCCAATCTTGACGCTTGAACTTGTGAATATATTCAGTGGTGGTCGTGTTTCAGCCTTCTTGACCTTGGCCATGTCTCTGAGCACTTGGCACCTTGTACTTCTGGACACTCAAGTTAGGTTGCAGTTCTGGAATATGGTGGCACTGGAGGATAATGGGTTCCTGGTAGCTACACGTTTAATTCTTCAAGTCTTTTGCAGCTAATTTGCGCCTTTTCTTCTCCATGCGTTTTTTTTTGCGCCCCAGTTGACTATTCGCAACAAAACATTTGATTGTCTTGTGGTCACGCTTCAATGGTTTAGCTATTTCATGAGTGTTGCATCTGTCTGAAATGCATTTTACAATATTTGATTTTTCAGAGGTAATGAAGCTGCCTAATAATTATGCACACCTTTATATAAGGTGTTAGTCACTTTCGTCACATCCTCCCTCATTACACAAATACATACCACCTGAAAATTATTTAATCCAACAAGCATTCAAGTTTATATGGTTTGGAGTTGGAAAATGTGCATGGAAATAATGATAAGATCAGAATACTCACTTGCCAAATAAATGGGCATGCAGTGTATTCATTTGCACTCATTTCTCAATAAAACAATGATGATATGATCCATTTAAGCTGAAGTGAGTAACCGTTTCTGTTAAAATAGTTATCCTATACCAGCTTAATATGCAGAAACAACTATATGCCATTTGTAGGTTGATTCCCAAGAGAATTGTCAATATTGTGTGTCTCTGGCACTATTCAAATTTTGCTGTTTGTTTGAGCACCTGACCAGTGACCACCCAACATGGCACTAGATTTTCAGCTTCATCTCATGCCAAAACCCTTACCTCTGGCAAAACCCTGTGGCTTATTGCTATATTAAAGATAATTCAAATCAGTAGATAGAGGAAGGAGTTTCCAGGAACTGTCTATATTTGACACAGTGTTTTGAGAAGTCTGGCACTGTATGTGATAACAGCTCAAATATCACAGATCACCAATATGGCATTTTCATAAGAAGTGGAGATGATGAAAGAGCTTCAGACACTGGAAATGTCAGTAAGCCCAAAACATAACACAAATCCAAGAAAAGCTGGAACCTGACTTTTTCAAACTCTGCATTTCACAGATAGGGCTTCATGCTATATTTCACTGCTCTCTTTGACTTGGACAAACTTTTCAATATCACTTCGCTATGCAGATGGTCTGTACAGATGCGCCTTTTCCATTATGTGTTGATAATCAGTACACCAAGTCATATCAACCTTTGCTAGTTTGTTGATTCATACAATAATTTACATTAACATTTACTCATTTTAATGTATGGTGTTGTAGGTGATTGCCAGGGTGTTAATATGCAGTTACAAAGGTGTTATGATAATGAGCTGTTCTGTGTGAAAGATTGCAATGCATTACCAGTTATTTGACATCTTGATGTTATAAGCTCAATTCTTCTGAAAACAAGTATATAGAAATATGCACAGCACATGTCTAAGTGCACAGATTTCTCACCAGTTGACAGTTAATGGTACTGGAAACCAACTGAGCACCCTGACAGCATAGGATGAATCCTGCCATGTTTAGCAGGATACAGACCACTGACAGCAATACAAACAGATTTACCTGTGTGAGAGATATTATGAGAGTAAATAAGAAAGATGTATACTATTTAGTATTTATATTTCAAAACCATAATATTTAATAATTGACACTGAATGGCAATAGAACGGAGCAGAACGGTCAATAAGGTTGTTTTCATACTGGACATAATTGCTCCCGGCATGTACATGATGGAGAATTAGGAAAATCTGGTGTCATTATGCACACCAGAGTGAAAGACACTTGTGCCTCTGTGCATCGCATGCACTGATAGCCACCGGAAGCCACAATGGTATTCCTCAACTGCCATAGAGCCTCAACGACTGATTGCAGATCCCGCTGCCATTTCACTGTCTCCGACCTCCTTAAGCAACAGTCTCATTTCACACACCTGTGACAATCGTGATTTACTTTTAATTTGCTCGTTATGGATAATACTCGCTCAAAGGGAAAATATATTATGTGAATTGTAACAAATTGTAATGTTCGTAGGAAAAGTTGCAAAATCTGCTTGTTATATGGCTCTCAAGTCTCTGTGAGATGAAACAATTTACGCAAAAGTAACTCAGAACGAACACTTCGATGTTTGCAATAAATATGTCTGAAAATGTCAGAATCTTACCTCAGTTTCAGTTTACCTGTTTACATTCACGTTGATCTGTTCGCCACTGTAGTTTGTTAAAGCTACTTTATTATATAGATATACTCGCTCTGGCTTTCAAGACGCATGAACATTTCCTGACTCTATATAAATAAAAAATTACATGGGTAGGAAGTTTGCTTTGTAGGGCTTTACAGGCAGATTTCAGACATACAAGTGGTGGCTGAATGACTAATGTTTACTTTTTGAAATGAGATATTTTCCTATTAAGTCAATAGGCACACTGGAATGTTTGAGCATACAATATGGTGGCGAATTGGTTTCAATGTAATGACATCATCAGCAATCCAGTTCTATATTTTATAGTAGCTCAGTGGTCACATGTCATAATTCAGCAGATATGCATGTCCGGGAAAAGGCAACTATATCTGATGCGCGCAAACTGTCTATTTTCATGAGACAGCTGGTTGCCAGAACGGTATTTACAGCACTCCTGCCACTCATGGTGCATGTGTGTGTTTTTATGCAACTGATGATGCTGTCATACTTCAATTGGCAAAAACGAATGCGCAATTTATTTTACTTCCTGTGACTCGAGCACAGATTGCTTTCTCAGGGAGCTTTCGCACTGGCAGTTTATTCCAAAACAGAGCACAGTTAGCATGAACAAATGGAAATATGATGCTGTTTTGCGGACCGTGGAACCGAACCTGATACTATCTGTAGGAGGTGGTCTGAGCAAACGGGCCCAGTATGAAAACCACCTCACTCATGCGAACTGTGCCACAGTTCCATTGCAACTGAGCTCAGATCAACTCCTCCAGGTAGTCTTGTGTTCTGTACCATGGTCCACTCCCCAGCCTGCAAAACAGCTTTCATATTACCAATTTTTCAAGGGAACCGTGCTCTGTTTTGGACTAAACTGCCAGTGTGAAACCCCCCACTAAATAAATTAGTCCTAAACTGAATGACTGGTGTGCACATATCCTGTATGAGGGGTCATTTAAAGGTCCCCAAAACCTAATTACTGCTTCTAAACCTACATTGGTAGCCATAGAACGGATTATAGATTATCCTCATTTGTTTGCGGCAATAGAGGATTGCTTTTGTGAACGAGTTAACTAGCTGCGAATTGAACTCAATTGATTGACACTGTAAAATTTAACTATCTACTACAGTTAATTTCAAAGACAAAACTCACATCATATGGTTTGTGTGTATTAAAATAATTACAAATCTCCACTCTCAATATGTACAAGATCTGCCACAAGGTCTACCTTAAAGTAAACAGCCTTAATGACTAGAAATTTAAGATAGTCCTGAGATGCATACCAGCAGCAGCATTGGTCGTTTCCATGTGGTTAGCCCTATAATTCCAGATAGGATGACCTGCAAAAAACAAACACAGCCCATTCAGCAAAGAGGCAAACCCTCACAGACAGATTAACCCATTATTACCCATCAGATGCTGCACACTCTCAAAATGGCCTTCAGCACTTTTAAATCCTGTTTTAATGACTCATCTCACTCAATATGTTGTAGGCAGAGCTGTCTACTGCAAACTCATTCAAATACCAATGTCCATACTTGGCTCTCTTGCATTTCCTCTAAACACTGCCACATCCTGTCAATTACACTGAATGCTGTGAGGCAGCTATAGCATTTTGATAGGAGTTCTTATGTTTAGCAAATTTTTTCAGAGCTGTGAGTGTGGCGAATACCATATTACCATTGAAAAACTTCCATTCTACATTGTTAACTACAGCTGAACTTCCACCCCTGGAAAACAAATACTTGCAGCATGGATACACATGCAATGCTATTGTTTAAAAATCAAAAGTTTAAGTATACTTAACCATGTTTTTTAGTGATTTACTGTATATGCATAACATGGCAGCTAAGATACCATATGTGCCATTTATTTGTAAACAGTATTTTACTAAAGAGTTTTAAAGAGTACTAAAGTGTACAAGACACACACACTTGGCTTAGCTGCAAATAACCCCATACATGAATTTGGAAAATATTAATGAAAATTGCACTTTTGAGGATAACTTGGGCCAGATTATACACAGCAATGAGAGGGTAGTTTCTGAAGATCTGAAAATGTAACGTTTCCCCTTAAAGTTTATTAATATAAAAAGTACAGAAACAGCAAGTTAAAACATCTGAGCTCTTTCCAAGTGGTGACGTGTCCAGGTCAAATATAACAAGAGATTACTGTTAAAAATTAAGTCATTTATGTCACATATTCGCTGTTGTCTTTTTTTGTGCTTTTATGTTGAAGTTCTTGTTTAGTTCCTGTTTCTGTAGTTCTTTGTAGTTTCATTTTATGATTGGTTTTCCCCTGATTGTTTCTCATTCCCTGATGGTTTCCCCAGGTGTTCCTTGTTTTCCCTTGTGTATTTAAGCCCTTGTTTCCCCCAGTCTATTTGTCAGTTCTTGCATGTTTTGTTATGCTCTGTGCTAGGTTCCCTGTGTTTTTCTTTACTCTGAATTGTCTTGTTTATTTTATTAAAGCTGCACTTAGATCCTCATTCTTTGCCTGCCTCCTCACAATTTAAGGGCATCTTGATCCACATATTCCCATGTAATTTGGACAAACATCTGACCTGTAATGGTCAATCATAATTAATATTATAATAATAATGAATTATGTTATAAGACGAGATTCAGATTATGTGATCAAATGGCTATTTGCTGATATTTGTTCACTGGATTTGGTATCAAACCATTTACTAACTGTATATTAATAGTTTACAACCTATTGACAGAACTGATCTTTCATCATAGTGCATTATGGTAACCTACAGTGTCTAATAAATTAGTTGGGAATCTCACTGAATCTCAAATATCTGAGGATTGGAATAGTAGAGGATAATTTAATGTTACATTTTAAGGAAATAGATGAGACAACCGCTAATAAAATCATTTTATCATTAACAAACTCAAAGGCAAAAGATAGTTGGGGAATAAATAGCGAGGTCATTAAAGGATAGTTTAATTACTCCTATAACTTATATTATAAACCAGTCAGTGAAAGAGAGTGTATTCCCTAGAGTTTTAAAACAGCTGTGGTAACTCCATTATTTAAAGCAGGTGATGGATCAGAAGTATGTAATTATAGACCTATCAGTATTCACGCGATAATCTCAAAAGTGTTGGAAAAATTGATTGCTGGGCAGCTTGTAGAGCATCTAAAAAAATGCTAAATTTTTACATCCAATGCAATTTGGTTTTTGCGTGAATTATTCTACAGAAACTGCTTGTTGTTACTTAATAGAAAAAATTAACATTATATTAGATAAAGGCGGGACAGTGGGAGCAGTGTTTTTAGATCTTTGATACAGTTAACCATTCAATACTTCTTACTAAATTATTGAATAACGAAATTACCTTCTAGTGTGTTAAATTGGATAGAATATATTCTGATGGAACGTACTCAGTGTGTTAAGGTTAACAATACATTATCTCAACTCAAATCGTGTAATTTGGGAGTCCCTCAAGGATCAATACTGGGGCCACTGTTATTTAGCCTGTATATAAATGATCTTCCTTCTGTGTGTGATGATGTAGGTATTTTGATGTATGCAGATGATACTGTCATATGCACATGGTAGTAATGCTGATCAAGTAGCAACAATGCTTCACGCAAAAGTTACACTTTGGCTTAAGTCTTCAGATATTACACTGAATACTCAAAAAACTGTAACCATATATTTTAATAAGACGTGTAACCAAGAGCTTTTCCGTATGTTTATGTTGATGGTCAGAAGTTAAACAATGTACAAGAAGTGAAATATTTAGGGGTTATTCTGGTTTGAAATCTTTCTTTTAAAAAACATGTTAAAAAAATGACTAATACATTGAAATATAATATAGCGACGTTTAGACACATTAGAAACTCTCTTACTTATGAGGCATCATGGGTTTATTTGAATGCAATGATATTTTCTCATATTAAATACTGTATTTCTTGTTGGTTGCAAGCAAACAAGATAAATTTAAAGCCCATTATATCACTTTATGAACAGGTTAAAAGTATTAGATAGGAGATCTTTGCAGTATCATCACTGCGGAAAATTAAATGAATACAGGTTATTAAGCTTTGAAAGATTGTTTTTAGTTCATAACATTGCTCCACCCCCTTCAGAACAGATGACAAGGGTTTCTAGATCTACTGCACGGAAAGATTGCAGAATTCCTAAAAGAAATTCAGAATTTGCACAATCTGCCTTTTCATACAAAGCAATTAAAGAATGGAATAAACTACCTGATGATCTTAAAATTTGTTTAGATTTTTATACGTTCTCCAGAAATGTTAAAAATTGGATTTTAGGACTTCAAACTTGTCATCATTAGTTTTGTACAATGTTAGAATTTTTAACATTGTATGTGTGTGTATTTATGTGCATATATTTGCATGTTTTTTGTTTATATTGTTTTATTTACCTGCCCAGGGACTGTAGATGGAAATTAGCTAGTAGCTAAATATGATTAAAGTTTTTGTGCATGATCCCTGACAAATAAATGAATACAATTAAAAATAATGTGCTCATACTTAAAATACACTGAGTGAAAGGTTCAGTGCCACATTGAAAAATATTTTAACCTATCACCTATCAATCATATGTGATGAAGAATCCAGTCATACCTTATAAACGTTTTATTTTACATGGAGAGGGTCCACACATAGGAGCCTCCATGTTAGAATCACATGACCAGCCGAATACTGCTCGCTTTAATCTCAGTAACCGTTATTTGACACTTTCAGTCATAATACTAGCATTTAAAAATAATGTTTTCACTCCGTAGCAACTGAAAGGGATTTCGTTCCAGTTTTCGGTAACATTCTGCTAAATATTTAGTTTGTTTTGTTTTCGTTCTTTGAACCATTTTTAGTCCCTGGTCTGGATCAGTCTGACAGCATTAGGTTACACCAACAAAACTAATTTTAAGGGTTAGATCCTGCAGTTTCTTAAATGATCAATTTCAGGTTACCACTTTTTAAACTCTACATTGGAATCACATCAAGACAATTGCATGGCACTGTATCTTAAGAATAAAGTGTAGATCACAAAACAATTCTCAACTGTACCTGTTGATTTGGAATGGGTGAATAAGAAACTGTTAGATTGATACACTGAGATATCAATTAGATAGACCGATGCCATCAGGCTACTATTGCAGGCCTGTTCTAGCAAACTAAAGTAACTCTGATTATGGCCGATCAGTAATCTCGAGTAATATAATACTCACAGAAGATCCGGCCCAAAACGGACAGGAGTTTCTAATAGGGGGCGAGTTGCTAAGGGACAGAGCCCCGAAAGAGAGCGCCACCATGGAGCAGCCGAGAACCAGCTGCAGCAAGCCGAGCGAGAGCAGAGGGCGAGCGGGCAGCAGCGCCGGGATGATCCGCGTCTGAGATCCAGACATACGGGATGATGGCAGGACGGACACACAGCGGCCACGACTTCTGTAAGGTGCGTCCCCAAACTGATGGGCCAACGCCGCCCCCGATAAACGACAACAAGATCCAGGCAGAACTACGGGCAGAGACATTAGAGACGCACAAGCAGCCAAACAACAATATTAAACGAGCATAGTGGCGTTCCCTCATTTTACTCAGTATCTTTCAAAGCGACGAGTATTTCTTTCAACTGTCCGTTTGCTGCTACTTCCATGTTCCTGTCGAGTTAGTTGACTATTGGTTTTAAAATAACTGGATTCTGTTACCTGCTGCTCGGGTTTGGTTTCACATTTTTTGGGGCAGAGAGGCGGGGGAGGGTGTGCGTGGGAATAGGCCACACACCCGGGACTCTGTACCGCTAATGTGAAGAAGTGTGAAATCTTAACGTAATAGTGCATTTGTGGTAAACAGTATTATTATTCACAGTGAATTGTGGTAAGAGGAGATATTATATCGAGTAGTATGTAATGCTGAATGTATCGTATTGCTGGATATTAGAAAAAGCTCTTTTAGCAGATAGCCTATTAAATTTTTTTCCCTGCCGATTGAAGAACCCCCCTCCCTCATCTAACATTACCAGGCTGGGTGACCAGGGACGACCTAACCTGGTTGGCTGTTAGCCCAGCCTGGTCAGATAGCTGGTTTGAGAGAGTTTTGGTGCACTTTTTAGACTTTAAACCACCTTAGACTGTCGTCGAAAATGTTGAATATTCTTTCACTCTTTGCAAGAATCAGGGTCAGGGGTTCCAGATGCCAAAAGTTAAAGTTTATTGAGCAACCAATAAACCTGAGAAGACAGCTGTCCGTTCTGGCTTCACTGTTCCACGCTTCCAGCTTTATACACTTCTGCTATCTCTTCTGAGTCCATAAATCGCTCAACCTGGTTATCTGCAACCAATAGATTTGCCTCTTACATCATTTCAGCTCCACCATTATTTCTTAGACCAGCTGACTTCTTTCTAATGGTGGAAACCTAGCAACCTATCTAATTTTTAAAAATAACATTTATTTTTAGAAAGTGTACATTTCAAACAAACAAAATAATGTAATAATAACACAATTAGTCGTCTTGTCTTTAACCATAATGAGCTTCTTGCTCAATGACTATGCTGCGCATCATGAGTGTCTGCTTTTGCTCTGTATGTTGGCTGAGCATGTTCCACACATGTGCTTTTCTCATTACATTTGGTTATGTCACATGTACCAATCTCTATTATTTCTGTGATTAATATTGAAAATATACCATAAGACCAGACCTGCCAACCATTTTAGGCTGTATTTTATTGTATTTTTTTTACTAAGGAATAAAATGTAACACATTTTAGCATATGACATCTCAGTCATTAGCATATGACATCTCAGTTAAGTATGTAACCTTGGTTCCTTGAGATGAGGGGAACGAGACATTGCGTCACTAAGCTGATGCATGTGGGAAGTGCCCTTTAACACGACCAAGTTGAAACCTCTCTTCAATAAAGGCAATTGTAATATTGGCTATGGTGTTTAAGCCCCACCCTTTTAGGCATGAATCTGTCCGCTATAAAAGCGGGTACGCAAACACCATTCCTCAGAATTATCTGACTGAGTGACAACGAGTGGATCACTCGCACCTCAAAGAACTCTGAGTCTTGTAGTGCAGCCAGTTTACGCAATCTCGTTCCCCTCGTCTCAGGGAACCGAGCTTATGTACATAACCGAGATGTTCTCTTATGACTCAGTACACTTGACATTGTGTCACTAAGCTGACACATATGGGTAACAGAGTCCCATCACAGCGCAATACACAACATAAACATCCTGTGAGGAAACATGACACCGCAGTCCCACGTGATGTGGTCAATGACCCTCATGGTATATATATATATATATATATATATATATATATATATATATATATATATATATACAGTATATATATATATTATAAGTTTATTTATAATGAAGTGCCTGTAACTTTGGGAACACAATGGTCCAAATGAAAGTGACTGTGTAAAGTGACAGGGAGCCTGTGCTTAATAAGAGGGGCATAAGTATATATTTGGCCAATAAAATAACAAGCGCTCTAGACAGAGAGGACTTGTTTTGAGAGAGACGTTATATCTAGGTTGTAAAACCTTGCAAATCTGTTTTGAGAATACCATCCTGCTACAAAACATATGTCTTGTAAGGACACACAGTTCGTCCATGCCCATGAAGAGGCCACGCCTCTAATTGAGTGTACTTTAGCGCCAATTGGGCAATTTGCACCCTGCGACTGGTAAACCAAGGTTATTGTATCAATGATCCAGTGAGAAATTCTTTGCTTGGATATGGACATTCCTTTCGTGCTTTCTCTATAGTACACAAAGAGTTGGTCAGACAGTCTGTACCAGCATGTGCGCTCAATGTATGTGTGTAGCACTCGCAAAAGACATATCAAATATTCCTCATCTAAATTAAATGGAGGAGGGAAAAAGACTTGAAGGTGAATCACCTGCGCTCTGAAGGGTGTGGTTATAACCTTAGGCACATAGCATTTTCCGGGTTTGACAGTGGTTTTGAAAGACCCAAACCAAACTCCAGACATTAATTGTCAACTAACAGTGCTTGAAAATCACCAACCCATGTTACTAAGGCCAAAGACACGCAAGTCAAAATAGTCCAGAGGCTCGAAGGGAGGCCAGTAAAGGCATCTTGTGGATGGAGCTCTAGCCTGCAATATGGTGTTCATAACTGACCGAGCCAATTCTGGCTCATCCGCTGTGCTCCGTTCAAAGGCCACGCGTGTAGGCTTTGCAGCTCTGTGCCTTGTGCTTGAGAGAGAAGATCTTTCTTCTGCAGTATTTCCCATGGAGGCCTGGCCAGTTTTTCTACCATTTCCAGAAACCACTGGTTTCAAGAACTGATTGGGCCATTTCAGCTCAATTAACAGAACTGTTTCCATGTCCACTCGGACTTTGCTGATGACAGAATGAAGGAGGCACAACGGGGGAAAAGAATACTTGCGTTTCGCTGGCCATACATGGGCCAGTGTGTCATGGCGACATAAACTCAGCAAAAAAAGAAACCTCCTCTCATTTTCAACTGCTTTTATTTTCAGCAAACTTAACATGTGTAAATATTTGTATGAACATAAAAATATTCAACAACTAAGACATAAACTGAACAAGTTTCACAAACGTGTGACTAACAGAAATGGAATAATGTGTCCCTGAACAAAGGGGTGTCAAAATCAAAAGTAACAGTCAGTATCTGGTGTGGCCACCAGCTGGATTAAGTACTGCAGTGCATCTCCTTGCAGATGTTACTCCACTCATCCACCAAGGCACTTGCAAGTTCCTGGACATTTTTGGGGGGAATGGCCCTAGCCCTCACCCTCCGATCCAACAGGTCCAAGATGTGCTCAATGGGATTGAGATCCGAGCTCTTCGCTGGCCTTGGCAGAACACAGACACTCCTGTCTTGCAGGAAATCACTCACATAACGAGCAGTATGGCATTGTCATGCTGGAGGGTCATTTCAGGATGAGCCTGCAGGAAGGGTACCACATGAGGGAGGAGGATGTCTTCCCTGTAACGCACAGCGTTGGAATTGCCTGCTCAGTCCGATGATGCTGTGACACACCGCCCCAAACCATGACGGACCCTCTACCTCCAACTCGATCCGGCTCCAGAGTAAAGGCCTCAGTGTAATCATCACCCCTGGTGAGACAAATCTGTGACTCATCAGTGAAGAGCACTTTTTGCCAGTCCTTTCTAGTCCAGCGAAGGTGGGTTTGTGCCCATAGGCGACGTTGATGCCAGTGATGTCTGGTAAGGACCTGACTTACAACAGGCCCACAAGCCCTCAGTCCAGCCTCTCTCAGCCTATTGCAGACAGTCTGAGCACTGATGGAGGGATTGTGTGTTCCTGGTGTAACTTGGGCAGTTGTTGTTGCCATCCTGTACCCTTCCCGCAGGTCTGATATTCGGATGTACGGATCCTGTGCAGGTGTTGTTACATGTGGTCTGCCATTGCTAGGATGATTAGCTGTCCTTCCTGTCTACCTGTAGCACTGTCTTAGGTCTCACAGTATGGACATTGCAATTTATTGCCCTGGCCACATCTGTAGTCCTCATGCCTCCATGCAGCATGCCTAAGGTACGTTCACACGGATGAGCAGAGACCCTGGGCATCATTTTTTGGTGTTTTTCAGAGTCAGTAGAAAGGTCTCTTTAGTGTCCTAAGTTTTTATGACTGTGACATGAATTGCCTACCATCTGTATGCTGTTAGTGTCTTAACGACCATTCCACAGGTGCATGTTCATTAATTGTTTATTGTTCAATGAACAAGCATGGAAAACTTTGTTTAAACCCTTTACAACAAAGATCTGTAAAGTTATTAGGATTTTTACAAAATTATCTTTAAAATACAGTGTCCTGAAAAAGGGTAGTTTCTTTTTTTTTTGCTGAGGTATATATGCCACTACTGTTGTGTTGTCCGAACGAATCAGAATGTGGTAATTCACAAAATTGGAATGAAAAGCTCTCAAAGCTAGAAAGAGAGCCAGAAGCTCTAGGTGGTTGACATGTCGTTTCGCACCTGTCCTGGTGTCGAAAGTTGGGTGTCCATTACGCACCAACCTGTCCAACCTGTGTTGGATGCATTTGTGGTCAGCACTTTCCTTCTTAAAACTTGACCCAACATAACACCCTGTTGGTAGAAGGCTGGCGCTGTCCATGGTGGTAGAGCAGGCAGACAGTGGTGAATCACTGCAATGTGCATGAAAATGAAATGACATCAGTGCTAATGTTTTTTCTGTTTGAACTGAAACAGACACAGAAGACTGGTCTGTATGTGCTTGTTCATGAGGTGCGCACGCATGAACTACTAAAAGGAGATTTACTGGCTGGGAAAAAGTGTGCTTTTGCCCAATTGACATTAGACCATATATTCCTTATGGCAAAGCAGCAAGTCTCTGTGTTCGCTCAGAAGTGCCTCCGATTGGCTAGTAATAAACAATCGCTGAGTTAATTCAAAACAATGGGGCGATGACACATCGATACATTTCATGAATGTGTGGGGAGCCAGAGACAGACTGAAATGAAGGACTTTAAATTGATACGCAGTTCCCTCAAATACAAATCTAAAACACTGTCTTTAACATGGTGTAATTGGTACATGAAGTACGCGTCCTTCAGATTTATTGACGCAAATCAGTCCTGAGGATGGATGTGCGATAAGATCTGTTTCTGAGTTAACATTTTTAAATAATGGCTGTAAATCCCTCTGTGTGTGTCTCAGTCAGTGGGACAGCAGGCTTATTAATTCATAAGAAAAAACCTCTATTGTATTCTTTGCGATAAGATTATGTATTTCGGCTCGTAACACTGGCGTATCTTTGGGTGGAACCGTGGAAGACAGAAAACGGGGCAGCCGACATGCATATTGGATCGTATAACCATGTTTGATCATTTTTAGCACCCACTCGAATGCCAGTAAGAGATTGCCATGCGTCTGCATGATGGGAGAGAGGGTGGTATTTCATAACATAATATAATGTGCTGCTCACCATTGGGAAGCGGTTGCGCATAATGTGTTTTGTGTCAGGAGCACTTTTGCTGTGTGGGTTTTTTCCCATCTGGGTGGGGCTTGTGCTGAGGCAGCTGGTGTGGGGTTTTTAGCTAGGCGCTGGCCCAAGACCGAGTGGGAGCGAGCCAGTTGCGATGAAGTACTGCACCGTTTTGGTATAAAATGTCTCATAGCCTGTGAGTTTGCTGAGTCGTGACATAGCACTCAGCAAATCTATCCAAAGAGCCTACGAAAAGGCCGGCTGGAGACACCGGAGCATCAAATAGAGCGGCTTTTCCGGTGTCACGCATTTCCGTGAGGGTCAGCCAGATGAAACGATCCAAAAATACCAGGATCCTCAATGACTTGCCAATGGCCTGTTCAGTGACATTCGTTGCTTGCAGCGCTATTTCTGTAGCGGTGTGGAGCTCTTTGAACATCTCTGGATTGTAGCCTTTCTCATCCATTTGTTTGAGGAGCTTAGCTTGGAAAACTTGGAGCACCGTCATCAAGTGCTGAACCAGTTTGGCCTGCTGCTGAGTATGTTTTCCAGCCAGTGCGGACATTGGTCGATATATATAACAGTTAGTTCCGGTCCTCTAATCTGATTGGACGAGAGATGTTCCATGAGCACTGATGGTCTGACACCATCAGCACTCCGATGCTTCACTGTGTGTGTATCACTCCGCTTGTGTTCATGCTGTTCTAAACTAAAGTGTAAGAGTAGTGCATATGTGTTAAGAGTTACTGTATGAGTCTCTTACATGTATTTTTTTATTTTTTGACATTACATATGCTAGCCAGCAGGTGGTGGCAAAAGATAGTTTTTGTGTGTAATATGAGCATTTGGTGATGTGAAGTGAATCCGTCAGTCATTGTTTATATACAACAGTGCTCCGTGATCACTCGTGTTATTACTACACGACTACAGCTAGAAAATAGCTTTAAACTGCTTTAAACGAACTTCTTCAGCATTACGGCTCATCACAGCTGAGAGACACAACAGACAGATTAATTATTCAACTCAAGGAGCGTACCTCTTACTGGAGTTTCCACATTGGAGAAAAAGTACTGTTCAAAATGGCAGAGGACATTGTGGTTTCTATAGTGAAAGACACTTGCGCACCGGCTACCGCAAAATTGGGAGAATTACCCCTGCTTGGACGCTATTTTTCCACAGAGAAAGCTGATCTCCAGAAAGCTGACAGCATCTCTGATTGGGCGTGGCAACAGGTGATCACACACGGTTGTGTGTCTCTCTCTCTCTCATACTCACTCACACACACACACACACAAACACACTCACATCCATCCTTGTTTATCCAGTAACTTGGTAGAAACAGCACAAGCCATGATACTATTCCTGAAATGACATTTTTTTATAACTAACGAATGCTTGGACGCATCATTTGGTTTGATTACCTATGATACTCTTCTTGCGGCCTTGTGCCTGCGGCCGAATCACAGCAGTATTGATGTAGGGCCATATCGCACTCTTGCTCATGTGATATTGCTTAAATTGTGTATACATACACATACACAATAACACAATAGCTTATTAGGATACAAAACTCCTGCCGATGCGCTGCGGGGAATCAGGAAGCTGAAGCTGAAGACACTCTGCATATGCATCAGCTTAGTGACGCAATGTCAAGTGT
Organism: Xyrauchen texanus; assembly: GCF_025860055.1. NCBI lineage: Eukaryota > Metazoa > Chordata > Actinopteri > Cypriniformes > Catostomidae > Xyrauchen > Xyrauchen texanus. The sequence goes on along the minus strand of NC_068278.1, from coordinate 19,202,535 downwards.
ACTGAGTCGTAAGGGAATTGTAGTTTTGTACAATTCATGCATAAACAAACTCTTTATGTTCATTGGGGATGAATACAAATATACAATAATACAATAAATACAAATTATAATCTTTGATTTTAGATGTCACATTTGCCAAAGACAATATATGAGCACCATTTCTGAATGAACCATTAATATAAAAAGATTTCTTTATATACTCACCCATATACTCAATGAATCTTCTCTCATCATTTACTCACACTCATGCCTTACCCAGGTGTGTATGACTTTCTTTCTTCTGCAGGACAGAAATTAAGATTTTTAGAAGAATATTTCAGCTCTGTAGGTCCATACAATGTACTGTAGTGAATGGTGACCAAAACTTTGAGGTTCCAAAAAGCAAATAAAGTCATCATAAAAGTAATCCATAATACTCTACTGGTCTACTCAAATGTCTTCTGAAGCGATCTAATCTATTTTGGGTGAGAACAGACCAGAATATAACTCCTTTTTCACTATACATCTTGCCATTGCAGTATTTAGGCATGATCATGATTTTTAAGATTGATTACACTTCCTAGTCCTTGACACATGTGCAGAGTGCTAGACTGCACAAGGAAGTGTAAGGAGAATACAGACGTCATTATATATAGTGAAAATGTAGTTACCTTTTGGTCCGTTCTCATCCAAAACCGACTGGATCACTTCAGAAGACATGGATTAAACCACTGGAGTCTAATGGATTACCTTTATGCTGCGTTTATATGCTCTTTGGAGCCTCAAAGTTCTGGTCACCATTCACTTGCATTATATGGACCTACAGAGCTGAGATATTCTGTTAAAACTCTTTGTTTGTGTTATGCATAAGAAAGACAAGGCAGAGGCTATCTGCAAGTGTGAAAAGCACCAAAAAGCATCTTCTTTGCAGTAAGCATATGCTATTTGCACCCTAGTGCAAATAGTGTCAGACACTCATACACCTGTTTAAATACTAACGTAAAGTATAGTGGCATCACGGCAGCATTTTTATTGTGTTTATTTGGAGTCCCACAGACACCCTACACTAACCGCTACCTTACAAAAAATTAACTATGTGTTTTCTACAGTAACCATATTATAAGTATATTTCTAGTAAAATCATAGTAACCACAAAATTAAGCATGGTTACTATTAACTACTATTAAAACATGTTACTTTAGTAACATCATGGTTTATGATTGTTATGATTTGGTGCAAAACACATGGTTACAATATTACTACAGTAAAACCATGGTTAATTTCTTCAACTCCCTGACCTTCACTGTGACAAAGTCACAAAGTAATATAGGAAATATTAAGAGTAGAAACAGGAAAAAAAGAACATCAAGTAGTGAGACCCGGAACTCTAGCATGACAACACAAACACATACCGGACTTCCTTTCTACATCCGCTGAATGTTGGCCGTTCCAATTTCTCATATTCATTTTAATAGAAGTGGCCCATCTCTGCTAAATGGCCTCTGGTCATACACATCTGGGATGGCATGAGGGTGAGTGAATTATGGGAGAAGTTTCATTTAATAATAAATATAGTAATATAATATATAATATTAACAACTTATAACCCAAATGGAAGTATGTTGAATTTGTGTTTCGTGCAAGTACTTTGTTAGTTCATTGTCATATACTGAAGTACGGTAATTATTACTAAAGGAAAAGAACGCGTGTAGCTGTAATTTTGTTATTGTTATACGGTTTACAGGAGTCCACATGATTATGATTGAAGCACTAATTAGAACTGCACATTTTAATGACATGTGTGAACGTAAACAGAGACTATTTAGCAGAGATGGGCCACTTCTATTAAAATGAATGGGAGAAATTGGAACGTCCAACAGTCAGTGGATGTAGAAAGGAAGTCCTGCCTTACATGTAAAAGAGCCAATCACCTTCTAGATACAGACATCGCCCGTCAATCATCTTGTGAATGCGTATGCACATTAGCTATACAAGCCGAGATTTTAGTTATTTATTTTTGCGTAATCTGAGGTATAGAAGCACAATTTATGATACCAGTATTTATATTTCTCAGCTTAACTCCACACACGTGAACTGGCCTCCATTCTTTAGCTGTTGCATACATTACACATTTCTTCTCATTTTAATTTGTATGTATTTGCAAGAGTGTGTGTATGACTGTGTGATTTTATTTTTTTTAAATTAAGTGATTTTTTTTTATAAAGGCTCTGTGTGTTTTTCTCTTGAAGTTCAAATTAGGTAATAAGTAAACCATTACTTCACATTATATGCCCAGAAAAGAACAACTCATTACCAGTCATGACCAGGAGATCCAGAAGAGTGCGCTGGAGTCAAAGAATCAACAGACATAAGAAACTAGGTAATGAGACCACAGACCAGTGTCCAACACTTTTTGGGTTTACACCAAAACTGTAGAATTTGGATTATTGGATCCTGGATGTAGCTGTTTGACTCTATAATGAGAGAAGTGTTTGTTGAAATGTAATTAAGTCCTTGTCTACTGGTCCAGGTCTGTTCTCTGTAGGAGGAGTTGGCTCATGTCTAGTCCAAGGCTGAGAAGGCAATGAGGGGGAGACCTCTCAGCCCAGCTGACGAAGAACTACAGAACGGAAAAAAATTACTTTTAATGTAGGTTTAAAAGTGTGTACTTTTTACTCTCACTCAGATATATTTTGAATAAAATTTTTGTACTTAATTATTTCTTTACGATGGGCGGTGTTCCTGTCGTTACATTACTGGGTTTAATGTGAATTCATGTGTAATTTATTGAGAGATTATTGAATGGGACTTTTACAAGAGCGGAAGTTCACACAGCTGCGTTTGCGCTGACACAGACTCAAGCGGTGTCCATCAGTGCTGCAGCATTATGCTTTTCAAACAAAGTGAAACACTTTCTTCGCTCTGCACAGTAAAATCAAAAAGAATAGTTTTGCAAGCTGATATTTCAAGATTAAAATTGCAGCTCCAACTGAAGGCAGCACGCTGATGTTAGTTTGGGCTCTAATGATAACACAGGCTTTTCTGTGACATGGTGATGGTCATTTTCAGGGTGATTCTATAAATATGGGCTCTTGTGACATTAGTTTTTGAGTGTACATTTTTAAATCAGTGCAGCAATATATCAGTACGCTTTGTCCCGTGTACTGCATGTCATTATTACAGTATTTACACATTTACCCCATGCCCTAGCGGGGGTACTGAAAACTATCGCAGCTACTTAAGGCAGATAAATTAATAAATCCATGTAAACTTCCAAGTTAGGTGTAAATGCCTTTTGCTCTGCCGATCGCTGGAGCACGAACAGAAAGTAATTCTGCACATGATGCCCTACGTAGGCTGCATACTCTGTGCTTAGGGAGTGGCGTACTGCTGCACTAATAATCAAAATTGTTTTCGAAAATGTTTATGATCCAAAAAGCAAATGCCTGTACCATATCCCATTTTAAAGGTGAACTACACCTTTAAAGTGATAGCTCAGCCATAATTTAATTAAAACTCTGTCATCATTTTGCTAACCTCATGTTATTCCTAACCTGTGTGACCTTCTGAACTCTGTGGTACCCAAAAGATGTTAGACAGACTGACAGTCTCAGTTACCATTCACTTTCAAAATATATAGAAAAAAACATTCACTGAAAGTAAATAGTAATTCAGGCAAATATTCTGTCTAAAAACTCCTTATTGTGGTGCATGGAAGAAAGAAAGTCATACTGGTTTGGAACAACATGATGGTGAATGATGACAGAATTTCCATTAATAATAATAATAATTCTGTAATACATGTATTATGCGCATTACGTAATGGAATAAAGGGGAGTTAATGTCTATTATGTCATTTGTGAAAGTAACAAGTTACTCACTACTTAAATACTCTTTTAATTGGATACTTTCTTACTCTTACTCAAGTAATTATTTATGTTACCACTTTTAATGTTACTTGATTCATTATTTTTTTAAAGTAATTGTACTTTTGCTTGAGTACAGTTTTTGGCTAATCTACCCACCTCTGGGGGTGAAACACTTTCTTACGTGTTACATTCATATGAGCAGACAGAGAAGTACGCTTGAAGTAAGTTTGGAGCAGAAGAAATACAATGAGGGACAACTTGAGGGTAGTAAATAATTTTGTGTATTTTATTTTTGCTATCCAGCTAACATAGTTGTAACGATGAGCAGGAAGGCAGACGAGGGGCAAGGATCCAAACGCAGGGTTTTTATTGAATTAATAAGACAACCAAAACAGGAACAAACAAAACATCCATGATGGGAAAAAAATAGAAACAAAACACGGAAGACATTAAATGGAACAAAACACGAGAGGCATAAACAGGGTTCACGAGCAAGCATCAATAAACATCAACGATAGACAAGGGAATGGAGAACAAACAGGGTATATATACACTGGATACAAGATGATGACAAACTACAATCAGGTGAGCACAATGACACAAGGCTGGCAGTGATGAGTGCTGGGGATCATGGGAAATGTAGTTTTAACACGAAGACAGTGAAACATGGGGCGGACAACAAGGAAAACGTGACATGGAATATGAACAGAGACGGGTGAAACAGAAAACACGGGACAGACAACAAGGGATCATAACAATAGTCATGTCATTCTACAGATACATCAGTGAAGAAAATAAATTCTCTTTTCAGAAGTATTTTCTTTGAGACAGCACAAAAAATAAAGAAATTGGATGACTGAAACAGGAAAATTGCTAGCAATGCAGACAGTGTTTATTTTTCAAAGCCAGAAATTATAAAATGTTGGGCTTTATCACAGTTAAAGCCTTTATTCAGAAAATGATTTCATTCAGCACCTTTACTATTTTGAAGGACCAAAGAGGACCATTATATTTGTGTCCTCAACACCTGCGATCCCCCACCCCCAAAATGGTTTGGTCCCCTCCAATGTCCAAGACATGGTTACGGCCTTGCTTGCTCTGCAGCAGCGTAGCAGACTTAGTCCACCAAGACCAATATCCTATCAATATGTCATACATACATTAACATGCTAAATATTTCAGAGAGTTCACATGACTTAACTGTGTTTTCTCTAATTCCTCAGAGGAGCAGGATGCTTTGAAAGAACTGCTCAGCACAGCAGTAGGACTGGGGAACTGGAACAACAGAACCTTCAGCTTGCGAATACTAGAAGAGGCTGATGGACTTGGTACATATAGTACATGCACACAAAATTACAAACTAACCATTTAGTTTTTCAATTTTTTTTAGTCAAAAGCATATTTTAAGGCCACATATAAGATAAAATACAAGAAGAACAAAATTATCTTTTCTTTTAGCTTAGCGAGTGCCGTATAAAAATTTGCACTCAGTAACCTCACAAGACAAAGGCCTAATTTTTACAGGTTTCAAAGCTTTGAAAAACATTTCAGGAAATCCTAATTACGTCAAATACATATATAGGCGTCCACGCCCTTCATAGCTCAGCTGGTATTTAAAGTTAGGATTTTTTTACATCCTCCACAGAGTTACCTCAGGAAAAAACTCAACTTAGCCAACTTTACGTATAAAATAATGGGCGGAAGACCACATACTTTGTTGCTGGATTCATTTACCTTCTTTAAGGAGAGCCAGTGTGTGGCCATCTTGTTGTTTTTCTGGATAATGGTAGGAAGACAACATACTGAGATTATAGATCTGGTCCAAGTTAATTTATAGCCCTCCTGCTGTCATCCCTCTATGTACTTTTCCATCACTTGCACTCCGCACAAAGTATGAATTTTAACATTTTACATTCGTGTTTTAATCTGTTTACCATCATTATCTAATGATATTGTTAAAGAACATTTGTTTTCACTGTGTGCAAGGGTTTTACCACGTTAGATAATATAACTATGAGTTCTTAGGTCAGAATCTCTATTGTTTTGTTTTTTCCTTTTCAGTTGTGAGAAGGGCAGAATGGGAAAGTGGTCCCATATGACGTAAGGTTCAGTTTACTGGTTCACCAAACAATGTGTCTTTTGAAAAGTAGGCAATACATTAACAATATACAGTAGCTCAAGTTATTCTCCTGTGACCATGTGATGCAGCTGACATAATAACTTATTCTTCCTAAGTTCATTTAAATGTCAGGCATTTCATAGATAGGGTGATACCTCAACAATGCATTGTGCTTTCTAAATATTCCTCTTTCAGCTAGGACAGTTGATACTCTGAAGTAGATATTTGACAGTGCAAACTGAACATTCAAAGTCCATAGCTGACTATGAACTGGAATCTGATTGAAAACAGTGATTCTTTTTATGATTCCTTTTGGTGACGTTAGTGGCACAGAAATTGCACAGTTCAGCTTTAAACTTGAAACTATGATTGCATTGATATGTGTGTGTTCATATATTTTTTTAGGTCTTGAGGTTGCTTTGGGGATGCAGAAACAGATCACTGCTAAAAGGGAGCACATTGACTTCTTGCAAGGCCAAATTCAGCTCTTGGAGGAGAGTATAGAGAAGCTCAAGCTGGTGGAGTGCATCACCAACACCCTCGTAACTTTTCACAGTACCATCCTGTTACAAAATATTGTCTATATGCAATGTTAAAAGAGAAGGTGTTCAGCCCCCTAACTGTTGTTAACTACAGAAAGTGTGGAAAACTAAGATTTAAAGTTTATGGAAGACAAAAGACCAAAAGAGGTTTTGCAAAAATATACTTTGTCTTGACAACACTTGACAAAATTTCAGAGCATTAACACCTAACCATATTATAATAGGCGTATGTTCCAAATAATACACAATAACTTAACATGGTTCTTTTGGGGGGGAAATGTCTGTCCAAATTATTGTAAAATTAGTGGATGCTGTATCAGTGGACACTATGACGCTGTATCAGTAGCTGACGCTGTGGAAGCTCCTCCTATGGATAGTGACCTTGGAATACTTTACTCGAGTCAAGTGGTTTTTATAGTTTTTTTTTATTTATAATATCACATCAGTTTGATTGGCTGGTGAAGCTCGGTGCTCCACCGTATGCTTGCAGGCATATAAGACAGAGCCCAGCGCCACACCATCAGAATTTTAAGCAAGTAGCGAATCCTACTTTCCCTGTGTGCTCCAGCAAAAACAAAAAGGAGAGCATATGCTTAAAATACTTCCATGTTTGTAAGTTTTACATTGTGTTTCTAAATTAGTGTATTAAATCAACTAAAAGAGCCATTTGCTAAAACAATGTCTTTTTAAAGGTGCGATATGTAACAATTTTCATGTAATATTTGCTTTTTTGTTTTGCCAATGTGTGAACGGCTTGCACTTAAAAAATGAGCCCTTCCTGGACTTCCTAGGTTTTCTATTAAAGCCTGTAGACTGATTTTCATGCAAAAAGAGTGGAGTGGTTTTGCCGGGAAAATCCAAAGGATGTTACGTTTATCCGCGCTCCTGAGAGCCTTGCCTCAATGCTTCTCTTCCGCTATTCAACAGCGACAACAAACTGCAACACTGGGTAACTTTATTTTAGAGATGGAATCCAGCAAACATCCAGCTCCCAACACAACTCCGACTCCTACACAAACTCAGAGTATGCCAAAAAAAACATTTATCTACTGAATCTCATCTGACTAAACAGGAACATGAACGTAAACTGTCTGGTATAGTTCGGTAGTATGTAGCTGTATGTGTGTATCAGTATGTTATATTAGCTGATAAGTAGTTTTAGTACAGTATCAAAGTTTGTAGTAAAACAATCATAACTGTGTGTTTTTAATTATGCTACCTCATCTGTCAGCATGATGCCAGTGAATCACATTCAGTCTCTTTGTACGTTACGTCATTATTTTGGCCGATGCTTGCTCGCTAGCATTCCTATGGAGTCTGTGCACGAGCGCAAGCACGAGCAACAGGTAGCTGGCTGCAGTTCACAGCCACAGGTGTCATTAAGAACAAGGGTTTCTGAATCTTTCATACGGTGTCTTTTTTTATATATAGTTTTATTATCTTCCCTGAGGTCCACTGATAATGTTAGTACAATTTGTTTGCACCAAAATTTGGTAATATATGATAATTTTTCACCTTGTATCTGGCCCTCTGTCTGAAACGCTAGATTTTGGCCTAAGCACCTCCTTAAATCTTCAACGTAAACGCACGCTGTTATGACTGGGTTTACACATAACCATGGTTGGGAGGTTTACTTTTGAAATGTATTCCACTACAGATTACAGAATACATGCTGTAAAATGTAATTTGTAAAGTATTCCGTTAGATTACTCAAGGTCAGTAACATACTCTAAATACTTTGGATTACTTCTTCAGCACTGGTAGATTTTTTCACTTGTTTTGACTATTAAAATTCTGTCACTACAGTAAGACTACTCTCTGAAATACCTAAATATATCTTATGCAGTGTTGTTTCTAAAACAAGAACAAGATTGATCTTGTTTTACAGATTTGCAGATATTTTTTACAGGAAATTATTATAAAGAATATGATTTAACCCTAATATTTGAGGTCTTACTAGAAAAAAATTAATTATGATCCAACGTGAATTTTCTTGATAAAAAATATGATCGTGTCTGGTAACATGTGCATGTAAAATGGCTAGAAATAGCATTTTCGCTTAGCATAAAACTGACAATTTACACAAGGTTTATTTCTATTTCTTCTGCTCCAAACTTATTTCTCTGTCTGCTCGTATAAATGTAACACATCATAAGAAAGTGTTTCTACACTGGATGTGAGAGTGGCTTCAAAAGCATTATAACCCATTATAATCAATGATGCTCTCTACCATGGAAGCATCCGTTGTGGTGCAGTCGCGTTGTGGTGCAGTCGCGTTGCGGGCGCATTGCGCCGACAGTAAACAGATGTCCCGTTCCATTTTACGCTACATGCGGTGACGCTGCTATTGCCAACAACAAAAATAAATGGTTTAGAAAGTTGTTGTCGATTCGCCCGGTGTAGACAGCCTCAAGTCGTTGCATTGCATTGTGTTAATGAATGTGCCCGGTGTAAACATGGTGTTAGCACCATTAACTATCACACAGTCATGACATAAGAAATATTCATGAATTAAATGGTTTACTCCCGTTTTTTGCAATCACGTCCAAGTGTTTTTAATTGCCCCGTCCTTCAATAACAGTTCCTTTTGTAAAGCTTGAATTGTATGATATGAGCCAAACATACAATCAACTCTAAAATATGCTGAAGACACATCCACATCCAATTTCCAGTATCATTACATCATGTTTTCATACACTAACGACTAAAAATATCTCAGATGGGTGAAAGAACGTGTCCATAATGCATTCTCCTCTTCAGAGTTGTAACTTGACACTGCTTCTTTTAAAAGTGGCCTGAGATATGTATAAAGAGGTCAAATACATCTGTCTGTACATGTTTATGTAGAAAACATTTAAATCCAGACAGGCACATGAAGGTGTCCTGTGTAAGTCAAGTTGGCCCATCTCTCTGATCTTCACCTGCTGTGACTGACTCTGAGCACCAGTGGGCCGGGCCAAGGATGCAATGAATGATGTATGCAGATGTATTTGGTTCTTGTGATGTCACAAGATCCATGAATTCTATACGAGCCATTTTTGCAGCTTGGTTTAAATAAATGCTCTTTTTCTATTAAGGAGGATGTTTTTATAGTACAATGACCTCTTATACATAAAAAAAATAAAACATTTTCCCTCATGTCATGACCCCTTTAAAGACTGAAATGTTTTGCAAGTGTCTTCCACCTGAGTGAAATGTCCCTCTGTCTGAAGGGCATGAGTACTGTCTTTTATTCTTGGGCTAAGCTCATGGTGAAGTAGCACTTGTGGGGTCTGATAGTGTTCTCTGTAAATGCATGAATCTCAGGATGCTGTGCGCGCAGCTTGTTTTGAGAAAGTTGTAGCTACTCCCACTCTGTCCAACCTTGCTCCTTCTGTGCCTACTGAGGGACCACAAGAAGAGGTGTGCAAGGATGGGATAGAGAGTATGGAGAATCCTTATAAGGAGGATTTTTTGCAAGCCTTGTGCAACTCTGCTTCTCCATATACAGTGTCTTCACTTTTTGGGGTTGTCCGTGATGACATGTGCTCTGCGATCGATGCCCATGCTTCTATCTTGTTTGGCGGCGAGGACAATGAGAAAGATGCTATATTGCTGGAGGCCTCTGATGCTGAGTCCTGGTCACACTCAGCTGATGAGCAGGGTGTTTAAACAAAACTATATCTGCTTCAGAGATAGAGTTTGTTGAGGTTCGGGTGGTCTGGAGACTACAGCTCAAGTGGCCTATTTCTGATGTGCCTCAATGCTTTCGATTGGATGAACAGTTGTTACTGAATGTCAGTCGAACACCGAATATTGTTATGTCTCCGGTGCACTGACATTCACTTCTCTGGATCATGCCAGGCTTAAAGGCTATACACAGCTTCCCACAGTTGAAGCCCATATTTGCACCTCCTCTTCTGCACTGGGGAAGAATACTAAGCCTATGTAGCCATGTCACATCCATGTTGTTGGGTTATCCCCATGGTGGTATTGCTGGCCTACCAGGCAGATATGCTGAACTTGGTTGTAAATCATCCGGATCCTGAGTCCTTCTAAGAGCTGCATTGCACCATAGAAATGGTGCTCCAGGCTACCAAGATCACTGGCCAGGCCATCGGCAGATCTATGGGTAGCCTGGTGTCCGTCCGTATCTGGCACAATTGTTCAGATCTGAGCAACAAGGCCATGTCTCGATGTGTCAAAAGGGCTTCTTCTGTGATGCTATTGATGTACTTGATGGTTTAGCACTTACAAAGCAGGATTGTATGCATGAACCAGTCTATTCCCTCTCCGAAGAATGCCCGGAATACTTCTGTGTCCGCAACATTCCTTTTGCCTTCCCTACATTGCTATTCTGGGCATAAACACACTCACAAAAACTGGTAAATTTCCAGCTTTAACCAACTCAGTTATGCTGCGAGAATGCCCCCATCCACGTATTGAATTACCTAAACTACTGGTAACTACTATTTCAATACGAGATACAGGCATGCAAGCACAGAGATCTGTTGCTCGTGCATTTGGAGCAGTTGGGCCTCAGGGTCAACTGGAAAAAGAGTGTTGGTGCCCAGTCAGCAAGTAAAGCTGTTGGATGTTCCCCCATGGGAAATTTCTTTGTGGATTGATATGCATTTTCCAGTTTGAGGCACGTTCTGGTAACCTCAGCCAGTGCTATGGTAACTGCATGTCTTACCTCTGAACGGAGCTTGTCTGACACAATAGGGTTGTTGCAACCAGTGCCAAGCACCATATTACAGGCCAGAGCCCCCTCAACGAGGCAGCTGCATGCCTTTAAATGGTGACGTTTATTCTGATTGGTGTTTACCCTAGGGTGAGGATCCAATGCATTGCCCTATGCAGACAATACTCTTTTCTGCAAGAGCCTTGGATGCAGGACAAACTCCATCTACACTTAAAGTATACGCCACTGCCATTGCAGCCACTCGTGACCTCTTGGAGTGCTTGTCTGTAGGCAAACACCCTCTGGTCAGTATATTTTTGCATGGTGCGAGATGGCTGAGACCCAGACTGGGGCCTAACAAAGTTATTGAATGTGCTTATGGATTCCCCATTTGAGTCACTAGAGGTGGTAAGCTTACACATACTCTCCTTGAAGATTGTGCTGCTACTTAAAGAGGGTTGGCTGACTAATGTTCACTGGCCAGTTGGTGTATCAGCTGTTAGCTCAAAAACTGTGGTCTGTCTACTCTCACTGATGTGAATGAGAGCATGCGAACAATGTTTAACTACCCTGTTGGCTAGTGTCATTGTTCTAAAACCTCTTGTCCAGGTGACTATCCTGCTACCCTCCTTTCCACTAAGTGAGTAGATGTGTTAATACATTATACAACTACCCTGTATGGCTAGTGTCTCTGTCTTGGCATCGATCCATATGGTTTGTTGTTCCTCCACTTCCTTCCTATTTGTCAGTATGAAGGGGTGGTTATAGAAATGCATTTTTACCACCCTTTTGGCTAGTGGGCATTACCCTTATCAGTAGTACAGCATTATGGTATACGACCCCCACAGCATCAGCTACTGATGCAGCATCAAATTAATCGACTTAAAAAGAATGTCTCGGTTACTGATGTAACCTTGATTCCCTGAAAAGAGGGAACGAGATGCTCTCTCCTCTCTTCAGTCTGAAAATTCTGATAGTGTGGAACTGGGCTCTGGCTTACACCGGTATGTTTGCACATGGGCAATGATGCAAGTATATGGCAGAGTGCCAAGTGTCAACATCCAATCATATTGGGGAACCAAGGTTACAACAGTAACCTAGACGTTTTAGAAATTTTATATTTTGGAGTGTCAACCTCAATATGGTGTCTTCTATAATCTTAAATATTTTACTTTGACCTATCTGAACTAAATTGTTCTTAAGCTTGGGACTAATCATTTTAAATAATCTTATTAATTTTTTTCATTTGCCATAATACTGTCAGGGATTAGCCTCTCCCACCACCAATGTGCATCTAATATACAAAGGCAAAAATTATCAGAAGGCCATGACAGACAGTAGGAAATCAGGTCTGGATGTATGGTTAATTAATGGTATGGTTGTTAGAAATTATATTAAATTATCCCAGAAAGCCTTGAGTTTCCCAACAGATCATTGGTTTGGTTGGGCTTCTGTGTTTCATTGCAGATGATATGCCTGAAACTAAAGTGAATATTGTTGGGGAGTGTGGTAAGGAACACAGTGGAGTTACAGTATAAAGACAAAACTAATTTAACATGCTAATTTAAGTAAAAGAGTTTTTTTATAATTTGTTTTAGCTCACATATATATATATATATATATATATATATATATATATATATATATATATATATATATATATATATATATTTGAGAAACAGTCTGTAACAGAATGTTGCCTCAAATTGTTGTGCAAACAAACCCCAAGTCAGTACTTATGGAACTGTATTTTAGAATTTTGCTTGTTGAAATAGTGTTTTCTATCACATTAAAAAACTATAATTTGAAGCAGTTTGAACATTTGAAATAGCATTTTAGCTACAGTTTAAGACTGATAAGGTTTCCAGACAGGAACCCTGTGAAAACACTTTTTGTAGATTGCAGAGAATAATTTTCTTTCACCTACTTTGCCATATTCCTCCCATATTCAATATTCTTCCTAAAATCATGTAGTGGTACACAGTGCCATTTGTGTGCATGCACATACAGTATAAGTGTGCATTTGTGTGTCAAAGGAGAAACATCAGCGGTCATAAGGCAGAAACAAGAGCTGGTTTTGGAGAGGGAGGACAGGAGATGGCTGGAGACTGAGATGGAGGCTCTCCGCTTTCAAGCGAGAGAATTCAAAGGCAAAGCAGAGAGACTGGAGGCAGCTTTATACAAGGTGCATGATGGTCTTAATATTAAACAGAGGGTTATTTTAATACAACAGTATGATTATGGGGCATTTGTTCTGTACATTTTATACTAATGTTGGTAACAGTTTACTATAAGGATCTATTTTTTTTAAATTAGCTAATTCATTAGGTATCATGATCTTACAATTAACAATACTTATTTAAAGAATGTATTAAACTTGCTTAATGTTTATTATATAATTATATAATATAAATACAAATGTTTGTTAGTTCATACTGCATTAACATTCAGCACTCAAAATCATGAATAGAATGGACTGACTGAGCAAGTGACAATCATGAGCCGCCACATCACTAAAGCAGCTCCACCAGCACATTTCTCCTGTCCCAATATGGCTGGCTCGCCATGCAGAGAAATCTAGGCTGGGAATGGTTTATAATTGTACTGAGCCAAAAAGTGTTTAGGAGGGAATTCTACTGGAAGCTCAGAACAATTTGGTCTGATTGTGGAAAAGCACTTTTAGCTCAACCAATGGCATGAGTTTCAGATGGGACTATCTGTTAGTTTGACCAACAGCAGATCAGATGGATGTTCATGAAACCTGTTTAAAAATAGTTATTATTTTTGCAATTCCATTTGGTGACACTAGTTGTACATAAACTACTCACTTCCCCTTTAAAATGTCATTATAGATAAGTCTCATTATTCTTATTATTGTGTATGTCTTTGGTCAGGAGTTGCAGAGCCAACATTTTCACAATGTCCCCAGATCTCCAGTCAGCAGCTGTACTCCACAGACTCATCTTCCCCTCACTCAGCACAATGTGAATGGCCTAATGGAGGTAAAAAAAAGAAAAGAAAAAAGAAAGCCCTGCTAACCACCCACACTCATGAAGATCTGAAATGACAGGATTTCCCTCTGGAATCTTTCCAGCTTGGAGTCGGTGACCCCATTGTGAAGCTGTGGCGTTTCATAAGATAGCTGCATTGTGGGATTGATGAAAAGCATGGACTAGACACTAACACAGGCTTTAGGAGGAGATCTGATGAAGACCACAAATCTAGACAGTAAGAGCCTTATTCATGAGATTATGGAGCAAAGCACCTTATGGAAGACCACAGTATCAGGTACTGGGAAAAGTCAAAAAGAGTGAATATAAGACGAGTTTTGTGAGTACTATGGATGCCATTGAAATGTTCCAAAGACTGCCACTCAAGTGTTATAATTTTCTTTGCAGACTCAAAGAAACCAAAGATGCTGAAGTAACCGCAATGCCGACCAGGAGAATAACCAGTCACAAGTAAGAAGAGGGTGGACTTACAGGTTATATACAAGTAGTTTCATGACACAGAATGACAATGTACAAATGCTTGTCTGTTTTTGTTCTTCATTGCTTTAAGCTTTGCTCATGAAACTGCTGTGACTCAGTGAAGCTGTGTTGTAACATTTAAGTGCTTCCCAGCACATTTAATGCATGTGCTGCTTGTGTTGCATGTGTGCCATGATGCAGCGAGCAAAGCTTTGGAACTGCTGAACCTGTTAAGTAGAATTGCAACAGTGCTTTTTCAGCACACAGTAAGTCTTTGTGTTACTACTATACACTGATCAATTACTGGAAACGCTTGAGAAACAACAGATCCATATTATGGGACAGATGAAAATGAAAATTCTGGCATCAATAACTCACTCTCATGTAATTTTTAAACCTTTATGACACAAAAGGAAATGTTAGGCAGCATGTTAGCCTCAGTCACCATTCACTTTCTTTCTCCTCTTGTTGTATGGAAAAAATAAATTCATTGGGTTTCGAACGCCTTGAGGGTGAGTAAATGATGCCCGAACTTTTCTTTTGCGTTGAACTATTCCTTTAAAAATATTCCAAACTTCACAATACAGACTATATCAGTTTGTTTCTTCGTCTTTTTAAGAGATAAATAATGTTATATGAATGTTTATATCTCTTATTTAACAGATAATATATTTGTTTTTAGAATAGGCCAGACATGCTTTTCCCATTCTGCTCATGCAGCAGGTCTCCAGTGCATGCTCTCCTCACTTCTGATCTTCCCGCTGAAATAAAGTATAGGCTGGAGACAGAGCACCCTGCCATCACTAAACCGATATGTGAGATGAACACCTTCACTTTACAGAAAACACAAGAACTGTTTTATAAATGAAACAGACAAACATTGCCTACAGCATAATGTATTTAACTGAGCCAATTATTTAATTTCCCTACTGTTATGTTGACCATCACAGGAAGTAATTTATTGGTTACATAGCTGGGGATTTATCTGATCACGTTGGTCTTTTATCAGCTGCAAACAACAAAGAGGAGCTCACAGAAGGACAGACATCTAAGAAAATAATAACCTTGTGGAGGATCCTGGTCAGAGTGACACAATTGTATCTATTTTGGTCTCATTAACAATTGTGCTAAAACTCTGTAAATGTCACAATGATACATATTATGTTAAGGGTAATATCCTTTTGATTTATGATTCCCAATTATTTTTGTTGCAGAAATGTCTTCTAAATGGATGGAAATACACTTTTATGCCCAACTCTTTTCGTAGTTTAACCCTAATCAGCGTATTTTGTTTTTAAGATACAACGTGGTCTACAGTTGTTGATATTTCTCTTTGCCAGAAATCACACATCAGGCAACTTTACAAAGCTTAGACAATAGCAGCTTATTTGTATGGCAGAATTCAAGTCGTTAGACTTTAGGTCTCGCATAAAAACTGCAAAAAGGTTTGGCTGTATTTCATCTTAAACTGGCCAAGCACTGCCCACTTAGACAGGAGGAGCTACAGTATATAAATGACCAATCAATGAGTCCGTTTTCTCATTGTGTGCAGTTAAGGGGCAGGGTTATCTGAGATATATTATTAGAGGTTGACTGATATTCGATTTTGACGATACGAAACTAAGGTGGTGGAAACTATCAGCTGATAGTTTTTCAAATTGATTTCTAGAATGTTTAAGACCCTGTGAAATCAAAATGAAAATGTTGCTCCTTTTAGTCCATATCTATTAGCTTTAAGGTTATCTATATTATAGTGTACTTTTAAATGTTGACAAAATTCATTTTCAGAAGAAAGCATTTAAAATCTGCAGACTCTTCTAGCTAAACAGACAAAACCATGATGCCACATAAGATGAGAAACCTTGTCCAATCAAATACTTTCTAGAATGAGAATGCAACTTCCCCCTACATCTGATCAGCACACATGTTTGGGTTCTAACCAGAATTGCCAATAAAAATCACTTGAAAAGACAGTTGTAAATGACCGTTATCACCTTTCAGCCCTCTGAAGCCCTCACAGTGGAGGGTAATTATCTTTGAAGGGAATAGGGCATAGGGATGATCAGTCATGGACATTTCCCAGTGGGCCGGTCGAGTAATGGGCCTATCTGAATGACTAATGACAGCATTTGACATTTATTTAACCTTATAATATTTTACTACTCATTTCAAGTTCAGTTTCACATTGTGTAGTGCAGTTGTGATTTCTAATAATCATATTGAGAATACAAGACAAGTAATAATAATGACAATGCTAACAATACTAGCTTTATAAATGTGATTGAAGAAATACATTATAATTATTTTATAATAACTCAACAGCTAACACTGAGAAATGCGTCTGTCAAGGCACTTCAGGGACCTTAAACAAATTATTTTGTCTTTCCTTACAATGATGGGCACACACATAGAGGCTACAAGAGTCCAAAATGAATAAAATCCCAGATGTAGTTTATTGATCAACCAAAATCCCAATAATAACTTTAAACAAATGAAGATTTGGTGTATAACGCAAACTTTTAACTATAAATAAACTCAAAATACGAGGACTCTTATTTTGAAATGACAGAAACTATATTTAAGTATTTACCAAATTAAGCTTTTTATAGCCTAAATAATTAGATTTAATGAGGAATAAGGTTAATTATAATTCACAAGAGATGAAGTTGGAGACAAGATGTATGTGCTGACAGAGCATGTATCCATATACATACTTTTATAGAATTTGTTTGCATGCCCTCGCTTGAATTTTGAAAACTTTATTATCTGAGGATAGTGAGAATAAAATATGGACGAATATTGTCAATGATGAAAGATTTAATAAAGAATAATAAATAAATAAAACTATCGACAACTATTAGCATCGATTTTTGCCGATAACAGATAGTTTCAAAAAGCAAAAGTTCCATCAAACTAGCCAATCAGACTATATCGAGTGGTTAACTGTGGGTGCTCCATGGAAGTGCCATCTGAGGCCGATACTCTAATTTAGGCTACTTGCCAATGAAAATCTTAGAAAGCCCTTGCAATTCCCACAAGGATGCTGAGAACAAAATGTGTGTTTTCATAGAACATTTTATGAATGATTGAAGAAAACTATGTAACATCCCAAATATGCTCTAGAGGAAACTCTAAGCACATAGTTAGTGTCACAGGGGACCAATAAAGAAACGGAAATTTGGTTTGAGGGTAAAACATTTCTTTAAGCTTGAAAAATTGTAGTCATGGGATTTTAAACCTGTAAATGATGCATTAATGTTGAAGTACAATGTAACAACACCATAAGAGAATATTACTCTAATGGAAGGCTCTCCCTTCAGGTGTTGATATGGTGCTTGTAGTGTCTAAACCTCTGATCCTGATCCTCGTCAGAGAAGACAGCACTGAGAAACTGCACAAAAGAACATGCACAAAATAATTGTACAAAAAATCCTGTATTTAAATAACTTGAATCATAAACTATTCTCTGTATCTGTAGTTTTGTTTGGGAGTGAATACAATTACCCTAGGCATTCTCCGTCCCTTGCTGATAATGAACTCCCTGAATGCCTGCATGATGTGAATTTGCTTCAGCTCCTTATCCTAGATGACAGGGAAAATATGAATGTAACTCCAGCAACTAAATACAGATCAGAGTGGTTTGTCTCATCATCAGCTGTCACATTATCTGCTTGTTTTATAACCAGTAGCCATGTTCAAACTCACCTGCTCACTCAGTTGCTCTTCAATGTCTACACTTTCTGAAATATCAGATGGGGTTCTCAGAGGAACATTTGCAACCTTCTTCTTCCATGATTTGGAAGTCTGGGGTCTGTCTGGTCTATCGGCCTGTAGGACAAGCATAGACTTGTTAACAAAGGAAACATCTGCACTTCGCAATTTTGCATAAATAATAAAATCCAGGACATAGAGTATACTGTAACTTTATACATGCAACATCCAGCGCAGCATTACAGATAGTTTAGTAGGTTTTCTACAGTAAATAATTTCTGCAGTGTGGTCAGAACAGAAACAATATTACCAACCTTGTTCAACTCCTTGAAGCATGTTTCAAGAGACTGGTCTTTATGATGCTCCTCTACAGAGCTGTCGAGTTTTGCTAGAGTTTTATAAGGATCTGTCTTGTTAATAGGGAAGACCAAGAAGGTTTTCTTCTCATAGTCACTCTTAAACAAGTCCAAGATGGTTGACTCTGTCAGATCATTGGTCTCTCCACCCTTTGATAATAGTCAGAGGTTAAATAAACACTTATGCTTAATACCTAACAGACTTAAAATTACAATGTGTGTGTGTGTGTGTGTGTGTGTGTGTGTGTGTGTGTGTGTGTGTGTGTGTGAGTGAAAAATATTACCAGTGAAGTCATCCATTCACAGAAAGGCCTAGTAATCATCAGCTTGTCATCTTCTTGAGATAGAGATTGGAGGTGTTTAACACTGGCCACCGGATCTCTAGGTTCCTGCCATTTATAGGGATTTGCTGGCCTGGTCTCTTTAAATGTCCCCTTTTGAGGCCTTGGGAAATGTACAGTAGGAAAAGTTATTTTCGGAATGGTATTTTAATATATGCATAACATGTTCTTCACTCATCCAAACAGTGATTAAAAAATGTTTTAATACTATTTTTAACCTAAAAATGTGCTCTGGGACTTGGACCAAAACCAGAAACATGTACACAAACGGAGATAGTAAAACAGGAAATTCACTTGATGGTGATGGATGGTTTTGCAGTCTCTATGAGGAAGTCTGGAGCTGACATTTCACATTGGGGTCTGCGCTCCACCAGGTGCTCTAATTCCTTTGTTTGAAATGCTGTGGCCAATTCTCCATTCACACACATATCAGGGTCCAGGACTGACAACACCTGCTCAAATAACTTGGGAAATTTCAAGGAATTTGGAACAATAGTCTACAGTATATTAAACATTAACTCTTCTCATTGATTGCGTGTAATATTTTCTGGTGTATCAGCTCGAGAAAAAGTAAACACAACATTTGACTAATTAAAACTGCAATCAGTGGATAGGATATTACATTTTAAAAGGCGTCACATTGCAGTAATGTTTTTGTGAAAATGAAATGGCTATGAACAATTTACTGCCATTGCCTGATTAATGTTATCATGCAATCCATAAAAAGTAACTGTAGTGGGCTACATAATTTTTGTAATCCAGATTACATGTAATATGTTACTACCCTGCACTGTTCATGTTTTAAATTCTACATAAATAATAGGCTATTTTAGAAATGTGTAACACAAATAATGTACTTAAATGTATTAATTGAAAGGCAGTAACTGTAATCTGATTACTAGAATTTAAAATATTACACTACTTTTAGACTTTAAAAAGTAATCAGATTACAGTAACATATACTTTGTAATCAAAGTACACTCAACACTGATAAGCTCCTACATTTAAAGCTGCAGTTTCCACACCACAAAACGACATTACATAAAAATGATTGCTTCCAAATGGATTTAATTTCTTTGTTTGGACAAACAGGTGATCCCTTCCCAAACAGAAATGGCAGAGAGCCATCTCCAGGATTTTGATGGCTAACACATGCGAGCCATGGACTGATTATTTTTCCAGTTTACATAAGACTGATCTCACAATGAAATCGGTTTACAGAGCCTACAGCTGTCATAGAGACATTTACCAAAGAGGCATCAATCAAAATTGACTTACAAATGAGGAATTCAGACAAGTGTTAATGCTCAGGCCACATTTTTCAGTAAAATCTGTCAGGTTGTAGGGTGTGTTAAAAGGCTATTAAAAAAAACACATACAGTACAGCAGATTTCACGTGATCTGAAGTGTATTTACATGTGGTAAATAAAACTACCACATAATCATGTTGACAAAATGAACATTTGGTTACCTCTGGTGTCATTCCACTCTCCAGATGTGGGTAGATTGCAAGAGGGTGTTGTTTCAGTTTGTACTCCACAGCATCAATGAACTCCCGCTGGGCTTGACATTGTGGATTCTGCTTCGAGTAACATGCTTGATCTTTACTCAATTTCTTCGACGGTAACTTCACTGAACAAGCGTGCTTCGGCATCCCAAAGACTGCAGGGGAGGTTCCACACTTACACTGGGTGAAGAGTGCTTTATGAACAGTCGGATAACCATCTCTAAAATCATCCTGTCCAGGAGAAAGAAAACGCCAACTTCGACCATCTAATGCCCCAGATAACTGTTGATTTTTGCTTAAATCCCTTAGATATTTGGTCTGTAGCCTTTCCTTATACCTGAAGACAAAGTGAAGAATTGTGGTAATGATGCACTATTTTGAATGCATGTCCACATTAATACTGTGGCGGTACCATGATGGCACAGTGATGGTTATGAGTCATTCCTGTTATGCAGTACATTTTGAGCTTTGTAACTTAAAAAAATATAATATGCCTGAAATTTAAGGAAGTTTTATATAAAAGGGTATTTACCAGGACTTACAGAAATACAGTGTGCTCTGGTCAAACTCTGGCACTTTAGTAATTATAACTTGATTATTTACACATTTACATGTAAATTAACAGAATACCTAAAAGAATTCAGATCAAGTTAGCTATTGCTCCGGGAGGGAGAGTTAACCTACAAGAGGTTGTCAACATTAAGTTAATTTTGATCTTTTTTAAGTAACTTTTTTGAAATGTGTACAATTTAATTTAACAAACCACACAAAACCTCAATGAACTCAAGTTTTTGCTGTTTTCTTACCAACAATGATTTCACTTCCTGGAAGATGATGTCATTGAGGAACTGATAAACAATTTGAACATTTTAATTAGGGAAAGGAAAAAAATGAAGAAACACCTGGAATGTTTCATGTTTGTAAATATAGTTGGTGCATAGCGCCTACGGATGTGGCAAAAAAGTAGTGAAATTATTAAAATTATTTTTCCCTATGTTCACTAAATTAAAGAAATCTAACACAAATTCAACCTTTGAAAATTGTTACTTTAAAGTTATACTATGTAACTTTTGTTGGTAAAAAAAAAAATGTTAAATGGCTTCCAAACCAAGTCTTTACCAAAATAAACTTTGATAAACCTATAATAATGATTTATATTTGAGAGCTGTCGGTACGGATTTTGTGGGAAATTGCATGCTTATGTCATTCACCCGTGTATGTTCACGTCATATCCGTACACACAGAAAATTAGATCCTGCTACTGTAGCACGTGTGTGGGAGTAGCATGAAGCTGAAAGTTTGTTGTCACAACAAAGAAGAAAAATCGACCATGGATCATTCAAAACATTAATGTTTCCAACAAGTCAAAACAAAAGCATATCACTTATCTGCTCAGATGACATGTTTTCAGTAAGTCCGTCTTTTCCTTTCTTTCGTTACTTATTTGTCCTTCACTCTAATAAGATGTCCTGCATCTGTGTGTACACCGGTGCCTCAAACCACATTCATCCACGAACAGGAGCATGAGCTGAAGCACAACCAAAACAATGTTCTTCTGCAAGATGCCTGCAGTTTTATTTTTTAAAAAGTTACTTAGTGTAGCTTTAATATGTTATCCAATATATTAAGACATAAATGATGGCGACAAGAACGAAATGTTGCATCGTGTCCAAGTGTTTTTAACTGCTCCATCCTTCAATAACAGTTCCTTGGAAAAACTTGAATAGTTTTATGGCTTTTTCACAAACAACTGACGCCGAAAAAAAAACCCTGAACACTTCATAGTCCAAAGAACGGTGAAATGTTGCACACACAGTCAAATATGTCTTAGTGAATGTTTACATACACCAGCAATTAAAAACAGCACAGATGTGCAAAAGCACATGTCCATGACACATGTTTTGGGATGTGTAAATAGAAATGAGCAATGTTTTGTGACATCCCGAACAGACTAATTTAAAAACTAGATGTTTCAGCAGGGTGGTAAATGCTCTTTTTAGACTGAGGAGGAAGTTTTGAGTTCTGAATGTGCAGTATGTTTTTATAGTACAGTTACCTCTTTATGTCTATATATCAATTATCAAAAATCCTTTTTTGAGTGTAACATGAATGACCTATAGGCTATTAGATGGCAATACCATATTGGGCATATTTTATCTATGGTACATAATGGTTATTTTCAAATTCGGATACCACCATGTAAATAAAGTGGGGTTAATATCATGGTACTTATTTTTCTCAAGCTTTGTCTGATTAGCATCAGTAACAATGTGAAGTAGGCCTCTATTAAAAAAAAAAAAAGCAAGTATACAATAAAAGATACAAATAAAAGATACAATAAAAAAGTATAAAAGAAAAACGTTTAAAAAATTAAGAAATCTGTATACAATAAAACTAATTTCACTTTTTTTTTGTGTCAGCTAAATAAAAACTTGCCACTTACCAGGGGAACCTGCTATTTTCAACCGGCCCAGTGTTGAAAGACATTTCGCTGGTCTTTATTACGTTTAAAAGCGATTTTTTATCAGGTGTGTATACATTATTGGACTTTCACCTTGTCGAACAGCAAGAAGTTCTTGGACTCCAGAGTGAGGTGCAGCGCTTGGTTATGGTTGTTATGGCAACACATCATACTGAATGGCGTTCTGGTAGTTGTAGTTCTTAGTGAGTGATCTTCTGAGGCGTGTTTAAACCACAAGAGGGAGCTTTGTGATAATATTACCAACGTAATACTGTAGTGTAGCTGATTTGAGTTATTTCTAGCTATTTCTAGCGAGTGATTCTTTGACATAAAAAAACATTTTAACACATTTCCTAAAAACTAAATAAAATAAAAATACATCCAATACTACACATATTAGCTATATCTTCAATGTATTTTTTTTGCACTCCTCTTTCACTCTTTTTAATGTTTTTAATAGAATCTTAAAATATAATTTTTTTAAAGTTAATATTATTAGGCTAATGCTTTATCCTTGAAAACGTTGCCCCTTTCCTGTTAAGAACACAGGGCAGAAGGAATAAGGACCATTCAATGGCAACAACATGCAAAGAGTGTTTTTTTGCCTTTAGTTTGTGTGGAATGAGAATAGTTTTGCATTAATTAGCAAGCTTGACTTACCTTCTCCATTATTTCAATTAGGCTATTCAATGTGTCAAAAACAAAACAGATATTCTGTTAAAGAAATTTCTATTTGTATCAACGAATCTTGTTGTCACAACCTCAAAAATGTCATTAAAACAATGATCCATCAGCTCAGTTAAGATTTGTTAGTTAAAAATAACAATAACTAAACCGTGCACATGATAGTGTTCTGAAATGCATAATTAGAGGACATGTAATATCTGTGAAGAGGCACAGATATGTACTGTTCTTCAGACATGTGTTAATCAACACATGAAATAGCTGAACAGCTTAAAGAATAGCTTAAAGAGGAAAAACACAGTCAGTCTGTTACAAACATAATGTCCTCCAAATCAGAAGATCTAAACAGTCCATGGAGAACACTAGTTTCTGATTAAACCAACTCATATAGTAGATCCTGGAAAGAATGTACACTCTCAACAAAAAAGGAACTGTTTAAGGTACAAAGCCATCTTTGAGGTGGAGCAATTGTTTTGGGTACACATTTGTGCCCTTAAAGGTGCACTCAGTAACTTTTGTCTTTGTGTCATCTTGGACTTACACTGACACCAAGCGGCTTGGATGCAGCACCATTTAAAATCAATCGTTTTCAGCTTCAGATGTCATTGTAGAAATGTAATATTTACAGTCAAGCCATGATTACTTTAATCAGTGAGTGAACATGTCAAATAACAGGATGGTTACTGAGATTAAGCAAGTAATATTTGGCTGGTCATGTGTTTCTAAAATGGCAACCCCCATGTGCCTCTCCATGTACAATAAAACAGCTTTTATAAGGTTACTGATATGACTGGTGTCTTAATGTCATGTGAGTGCTCATGGATTCCTACATATATTGCAAAACTACAATTCATGTATTTAGGAGTTAAACATTTTTAATGACTTAAAAATTACTGAGTGCAACTTTAAGGAGTATATTATGTTTTTTTGCATCCAAACATAAATGTACCTTTAAAGGTACAAAACAGGTCATTAGAATCTCAATTAAGTACCCACAATAAGTTATACATTTCAACTAGATGTACAAAAAATGTCACAGAGTAATGGCCCTTGAGAATAGCACTGCAGTAAAATTCTGGCAATGGACCAGAATATATTTTGAAATATGGCAATGAGTGCATTAAGAGCTCAGAATCATCACTAAGAATGAATAACATAAACCAGACCTGGCTGGAGCCAAGAGCCACAAAGCCAAATGTTATTTGAGTTTACTCCCAATGTGTTCCTCGTGCCTAGATTACATGATCTTCTCACATGTACATTTTCTTACTTTAAACACTTTACTTCTCAGTGATTATCTGCATGGGTTTCGAGATTCTTATGTCATCCAAACCATCATTATTTAATAAATGAACAGATCCAAAACTTATGTCATCAGTTACTCGCTGTCAGGTTCACCAACATATTAGGCAGAATGTAAGTCACAGTCACCATTCACTTTCATTGCATCAATTCTTGGCTAACATTCTGCCTAATATCTTTTGTGTTCTATGGAAGAAGGGAAGTTCTTCAGGTTTGGAACAACATAAGTGCGAGTCAAATTTTGATGATAAAAGAATTTTCATTTAGCATGAACTGTTCCTTTTAAAGTCCCTTTGAGGCAACCCCAAGAGATTGCTTCTGGTCAATGTTAGTTAGAATTTGCGTAATCCATCTGATCTTTGAGAAAAGGCCAATGGGAATTGGTGAGTGGAATTTGCATGCCACTCCCCCGAACATACGGGTATAAAAGTAGCTGGCTCGCAACCACTCATTTAGATTTTTTTCTTCAGAGCAGAGCGGTGTTCATTCATTGAATTAATTAATTCCACTGCTGTTCTATTCACCTCTGTGTATGCTGTTGTATATACAGCGCATTTCAACAGCTGAAATAGAGTATATATTCAAATAATAAAAGAGTATATTTCCTTTAAAAGAGTGCCACTGATGGAGAGCTTCTTTTTAAAGATGACTTTCCGTCTATGTCCTATTTGCAGTCGTTACCTCTGATCTCTGCAGACACACTGAGACAGCAGGATGAGCTCTCGATCGCAGCATTGGTGAGCGGGCTGATCTAGTCGGAAGCGGAGGACTGGGCTCCCACCTTCGGGTGTGGTCGCCCAGTCTGAGACCGACGCGGAGCTGGAGGGCTGCTGCGAGCATCGGGCTTGAGTGGATCCCTCCATCCTGCCCTGTGCCCTTGTGGCTTGACAATTGGTTCCTGGGCTCAGAGCGCCACTCACGGCCGCACTGCACCCCACCGTGGTTCCATTCTTCCCATATGTGCACAAGGAGCTCACAAAGTCATGGAAGGCACCTACTGCCCGGACCTGACTTCTGAGCTTCTCCACTCTCACTGCACTCAATGGTGGGGCGACCAGGGGGTACACGGAGATTCCCCAGGAGAACAAGGTGGCTGTGGTGCACCTGTGCGCGTGAAATGCCACCACCTGGCGGAATCGCCCGAGACACCCATCCAAGTCCTGTAAGTCCACGTCGTCCTTGGCGACCAAGACTTGCAGTGCTGCTGGACAGGCCACATGTGATACTGACGTATTCCCACACAATTACCTCCCCTTCTGGCAGGGTGTGGTGTCTGTGGTAAACAGAATTTAAGTGAATTGAAATGGGCTGTATTTGCTCTGTACACACTTAAGACAAACATCTCTGACTATTAAAAAAAATTATATAATAACGTGGTGGCGTGACTGTTACCAGGAATCCTTGTGTGTTGAGGGAGTATCCTGTTGACTCCAACACAGCAAGAAGTTGATGAGAATATCCTTTCACTGAATGTTTTTTTCATCTGTTTGAACTCTTACACGCAACTATTAACAATTTCACTGAATTGACTCAAGTGACCCCAGTCCAAAAAATTTGAGTACAACAGGTCAAAAAGCACTTTTGATTTTATTTTCTCCCAAAACACTAAACGGCAACAAAAACTTCCAAAGTACTTTCCTTAACACCTGTTTGTCACTATACACTGCAAAATATTCCTGATCCATGAGATCACTAAAGTTTGAATTTGTTCTAATATATAACGTTGTAAATTTATTAGAATCCCTGAAATTATCACATTTATTCAAAGACAAATACTTATTTATCATTTTCAGTTTTGATTGAAATATTAAATAATTTCGTTTTTTAATAACTGTAATAATATGTGAAAAGATATTATTTGGGGTAAAAAGCCCCCCTGTTGCAGGAACTAAAGGCCACCATAAAACACATTGTTTTTCTGGGGTGAATAGATTTGTTATAAAACAAAAATTCAAAGTGGGCTCACACTGATAGATCCAATCACAATTTTATAGATGTTATGAAATTCCAAATGTGATTGAAATGAACAAGTGTTGGTTAAAAAGCTCTCTCGCCACCTTTAAAAAAAGATGAATGAAAAGGAGGAAAAAAGATTTTTAATCAAAACAACCTTGTTATTTTTTCTTTTCACAAATAATTAGGTTGCTCCATCAATATTAAATAAAAATAAATATTTATTGTTTTTTTGTTTTCAATCTTGATACACTCCTTAAGGTGTTCTTTTAGATCCATTAGACTCTATATTAAATTGTCTCTAGGAATTAAATTTTTCACTGCATTCATAAGGCAGTGTGAATGGATTTATGCTTAAATATTGTGTAAAATGTCTTTAAAGAACTATTCTTGAGGAGCAAGAGGAGAGGAATTTTGCTGCATGTAAAAATGTTCCCCTGAGTGGGACATTTCTCCCATTAACATGGACTCAAGAGAAATTAGTGAAACAGAGAGCACTTTACAAAGCTGGTAATTGTTTATAGGGTAATTTTCCCCAGGGTTCACTGCTGCTGCTGAGACAGGTAGAAATGTGCCGCCCTACAGAGGGAATGGAATTTCCTCAGAGCCAAACCCTATGAGAAGTATTTAACAGAGCATGTGATGAGCTCCAGTTTCCCACAAAGGACAAAAACATTATATAAGTTCTGAGACAGAGCACAAAGGAGGAATGCTCCTTTTGATGGTCACTGTGTGTTGAATAGACAGCATATATATGTGTGCAAAATTGTATGTATAATAGATAAACCATTTAAAACTAACAGCGTATTTAGAGGATTAAACTTGTCTGCCAGTAGTATTTATGAAATACACAATATTTAATTGTCATTTTTTTATACATTGTTTTGTTTTGCATTATTTTGCTCTGCTGATGTGTTTTGCTTTTTTTTGTTTGATTTCCTTTACTTTTTTACTTTGCTTTTATGCTTTGTTTTGCTTTGTGTTTTGTTTTACTTTGATTTGCTTTGCTTTGTGTTCCCCTTTTGTCACACACTCATGCTGACGTTATGTCAATGTAGTGACACTAGTGGTCACTCTTGGAAGCCCCAAACACATCCAATCTTTGAGAAAGGCCAATGAGAATTGAGGAGTGTAATTTGCATGCCACTCCCCTGGACATACAGGTATAAAAGGAGCTGGAATGTTCACTCTCATTCAAATTTTTTCTTCAGAGCTGAGCGGTTGTGTATCAGTGAGCTGAATACTACTGCTGTTTCATTTACATCGAAGAAGCCTATGCTGTTGGATATACAGCACATTCCAGCGGCTTTCCTACTTCTGCACACCTAGTGCGGATTACGCCACTGGGCACTTCAACAGTGCTACTAAGAGAGTATATTTCTGCTAAAAGAGTATATTTCCTCTTTAAGAGCAAACACACTGACGTGAACATCTTTATAAATACACGTCTTTATAAAGATGCCTTTCCATCTTTGTGTGATTCATGAATGCGGTCTTTATCTCTCCACCTTTTTTTGCTTTACTCTGCTTTGCTTTGCTTGTTTTGCCTTGTTTTATTTAGTATATTTTACCATGTTGACCATTCCGTATGCATAATAGACCATTATGCATTGACAGACCATTTAGGACTGCAACAGTGGGATTTAAAGGATTTAACTTCTTTGCCAGTAGTATTTATGAAATACACAATATTTAATTGTCATTATTATTATTATTTATTTTGTTGCTTTGCTTTTTTGCATTGCGTTGCTTTGCTTTATTTTGTACATGTTACCATGTTGACTATTCCATATACACAATAGATATACCAGTTAGGACTGCAACAGTGGGATTTACAGGATTTATGTAATACACAATATTTAATTCATTCTAATTCTAATTTTTTGCTTTGTTTAGTTTTGCCTTGTTTTGTTTTGTTTTGCTTTGCTTCATTTTGTTTAGCTTTTTTGCTTTGTTTTGTTTTGCTTTACGTTGCTTTTTTATTTATTTGTATTTTGTTTTTGTTTTGCTTTGCTTTGTTTTGACCAGGTTGCCTATTCCCTCACTTCCAAAGCTAAACAATGGCTCACAAAAAATGCTCATCTCAATATACCGTCAAACTACTTTCAAGGGCTGAGTAGCAGGATAACAAAAATCTTCAGGGAGGTTTGCTGTTCATGTACTCAAAGACAAAGAAAGGAAACATTAAAGTTAAGAGCAATCAAATCCCTTTTTTGTTTATTTAAAAAATCAAAAGGTTCTTCTAGTTCACTTGTAATGTTTCCAGACATTCCAGTTAGCGGAACTCTGTTAATTAGTTTAAACTTCCCAAAACGTGCATGCAGCTCTCCTTTGGGGAACATTAACAATCCCAAAACTGAACATTTTTTAAATGTACTTTAAATCAGTAAATGTGATGTATTAGTAGACTAGATGTAAACTGTAAGACAAACCTGCTAGCTTCATACTAAACATCTGGATATTTGGTGAGTCCATATCCACTCTGATCCAAATCTCGGTCCTCTTAAACCCCATGACTTCTTATATAATCAATGGTTTGTGATAGTTTGCAACTATTCTCTCAGCTGTGAGAGATTCACTATAGCTTAAACAAGGAACGATACAGGTCTATAGGACAAAACAATGATTCATGTGTTGTTTAAAAAAAAAAAATTCAATAGTGGTTCACATGGTGGAATTTTTAATCGATGGCGGAGGAAACTTAATTACACCCTCCGAAATGAATTCTATTTTCTATTCTTTGTCAATAACATTTATTCTTCTCTTATCAAAACTTCTCATATTATTATATTAGGTTTTCTTAAACTTCTTTGTGCCCTTGGGGATATAGAATCACACAAATATAAATTAAGTGTACTTTTTCTCCCCATTCTACTTGATTGCCTGAGGCAACATCTATCACATCTCTTGAAAAGGTCTGGCTCTTCTCATTACTCCCACAATCATTCCTTTTCAGTGGTCTGCACTAGCCCATCCTGGATGGTGCCAAGAGCCTGTTAGGAGCTGAAACAAACTGTACCATGCTGTAGAGCTGCATTCTACACTGTTTCCCGGTGCAAAATCCTGCCTGCAAAGTGACTGATCTGCCTTCAACAGTGTTTTTGTGACCTATGGTTAGCAAGTGAAACAATGGAACAATGAGAACAAGACAATACAGATTATACATAGTGACACATTAATTTTGTTATTTTTATCTTTTTATGGTACATTGAAGGACACATTTTCTACAATAGCAGCTTTTGCTATTGACTATGCCTGTTTTCTTTATCATTTACAAAACAAATTATGTGTTGAGTAAAGGAATTGGCTGAGACCCAGACTTGAGTATTTGAATCCCGACACACGCATGCTCTCTAGGATTATTGTTGTTGTTGTTGCCTGACCACCAAAATTTCGCCCTTGGTCTGTAAATGTCACTCGGATGCAGTATAAAGTGAGAAAAGCTCCATAAAAATGATGTGCGAGTAACGGATCCAAATGTAAGACTTTATTTCATTATCAGTGTTCCCAACCACCATAACAGTCAGATCCTGAACAGCATTCACTGCATGCTTAGCCTGCTTTATGCTGGTTAGTGTTGGTCTGCTGGTGCTGGTCTAGGTGGTCAACCTGCAATCTTTTCAACCAGACACTGATTGAACAGCAGTGATGGGCAGTAGCTACAATAGCGAACCGCTACACCATTCCTTGTACCCGGTGTTTACTATCACCAGTTCCCCGTCTGTCACTCTCTCGATGTTGTGTCGGAGAAGCGACACTAGTGGTCTCTCTTGAGCGACGAATATACCTCTGATCTATGAAAAAAGGCCAATGAGAAGTTGGCAGATAGTATTTGCATACACCCCGGACATACGAGTATAAAGGCGAGGAAATACTATGAGTTTATTCAGAAATTTTCTTCGGAGCCGATGGTTGTGCATGCTGTTTGCTACAAGTCACACCTGTTCCTGTATTCCTCTGACGCTCTGCATGCTGTTGGATTGACGGCACATTACAGCGGCTATTTCTCTTTCTTTGCACGGTAGTGCAATTTGCCCCTGGGCGCTTCGGCACCTGGCCCGCACATGCCGTTCTCACGGCACTCTGCCACCAGATCTCAACAGTCCCGGCATGCTGGATGCGGACCCCCCGCCTTCAGGGTTACACAATTCAGTTTGGCAGGCCCCCGCCCCCTTCGCGGGCGTCCGCTTTACTGCACTACATGGCAAACATGCCAAATCCCTGCCCGTGGAAATCACTACTCTTTTACTCAAAGACGCAATAGATCCTGTCCCTCCAACCAAAATGAAGAAGGGTTTCTACAGCCCTTACTTCATTGTACCCAAGAAAGGTGGTGGCTTACGACTGATCTTGGACTAACGAGTTTTCAACCGGCCTTTGCTCAAACTCCTGTTCAAAATGCTCACGCAAAAACACATCATAACTTGCGTCCGGCATCTAGATTGGTTTGCAGCGGTAGACCTGAAGGACGCGTACTTCCACGTCTCCATTCTGCCTCGACACCGACCCTTTCTACGGTTCGCGTTCCACTGCCAGGCATACCAGTACAAAGTCCTCCCCTTCGGCATATCTCTGTCCCCTCGCATCTTCACGAATGTCGCAGAGGCAGCTCTTGCCCCGCTCCGAGAAGCCGGCATCCGCATACTCAATTACCATGACGACTGGCTCATACTGGCCCACTCCCGAGAGTTACTATGCGCTCACAGAGACCAGGTGCTCAGGCACCTCAGCCGCCTGGGGCTTCAGGTCAACCAAGAAAAGAGCAAGCTCGCCCCGGCTCAGAGCATCTCTTTCCTCGGTATGGAGTTAGACTCAATGTCAGCACGCCTCACCAACGAGCATGCGCAGTCGTTGCTGAAATGCCTCGCCAAGTTCAGGCCAGGCACAACGGTCCCTTTAAAACTCTTCCAGAGACTCCTGGGGCATATAGCATCCTCCACGGCGGTCGCGCCGCTGGGGTTGATGCATATGAGACCGCTTCACCGTGTGACGATCACCCCCGCCTGCTGCCAGACATTCAAACCCTGGACAGACCCCTTGCAGCAGGTGTCCCAACGCGTCCTGGTCACGACCAAGGCCTCCAGACTGGGTTGGGGTGCTGTGTGCAATGGCACACAGCTACGGGCCGTTGGAGAGGGGCCCCACCGCGCTGGCATATCAATTGCCTAGAGTTACTGACTGTTTTCTTGCCCTACGGAAGTTCCTCCCGTTAGTTCGGGACAAACATATCCTAGTCAGGTCAGACAGACCCACCGCAGTAGCATACATAAATCGCCAAGGCGGCGTACACTCCCGCCACATGTCGTGACTCGCCCGTCGTCTCAGGTCGCTGCGTGCCACTCACATCCCCCAGCAAACTAAATGTGATAGTGGACACGCTATCATGACAATGCTTGCCCAGCGGAGAGTGGAGGCTTCACCCCCAGTCGGTCCAGCTGATTTGGGAACGATTCGGCAAGGCCCAGGTAGATCTGTTTGCCTCCCGAGAGACCTCCCACTTCCCGCTCTGGTATGCCCGAACAGAGGCTCCCCTCGGGGCAGACGCACTGGCACACAGCTAGCCCGCGGGGCTATGCAAATACGCATTCCCCCCCAGTGAGCCTTCTTGCACAGGTGCTGTGCAAGGTCAGGGAGGATGAGGAACATGTCACACTAGTGGCTCCCTATTGGCCCACCCGGGTCTGGTTTTTGGACCTCATACTCCTCGCGACAACCGCTCCCTGGCAAATTCCCCTAAGGAAGGACCTTATTTCTAAGGGGCAGGGCACGCTCTGGCATCCGCACACAGACCTTTGGAACCTCCACGTCTGGCCCCTGGATGAGACGCGGAAGATCTAGCAGGTCTAACACCTACCGTCATAGACACAATCAACCAAGCCAGAGCCCCTTCTACCAGGCATCTCTACGCCCTGAACTCAACTCAACTCAACTCAACTTTATTTATAGAGCACTTTCAAAACCACAAGTGGAACCAAAGTGCTGTACAGAAGGTATAAAAGTAAAAACAAAAACATAAAAACAATGCAAACATATGACAAAAAAACTTACAAAGCATTGTCAAAAGCTAAAGTGAACAAGTAAGTTTTAAGCGCATTCTGAAAAGCACCCAATGAAGGACAAGTTTTTACAGACAGAGGAAGGTCATTCCAGAGCCTAGGAGCTGCAACAGAGAATGCCCGATCACCTTTACATCTTAAACATGATCAGCGGAACCATGAGAAGCAATTGATCGTTAGAGCGCAGAGATCTGCTTGATTGACAGCGGCTGATTAAATCAGTAACATACTCAGGTGCTAGGCCATGCAGAGACTTAAAAACATACAACAAAGCTTTGTATTGGATTCTGTATCGTATGGGTAACCAATGTAATTTAATTAAAACCGGAGTAATGTGCTCTCTCTTCTTAGTGCCCGTTAAAAGTCTGGCAGCTGAATTCTGAACGAGCTGCAAGCGAAAGAGAGAAGCCTGACTCACACCCAGATACAATACATTACAATAATCCAAATGGGATGACACAAAGGCATGAACAACCTTCTCCATATCGTCAAAAGAAAGGATAGATTTCAATTTAGAAACTGATCTAAGATGGAAAAAACTATTCTTAACGACAGCATTGATTTGCCGGTCAAATTTAAGCTCAGAGTCAAAAATGACACCAAGGTTCCTCACGCTAGACAATTTTTTCCCAGGTAACAACCCCAGGCAGTCATCATCCACACAGCCCTTATTTCCAAATAAAATCATCTCGGTCTTATCCTCATTTAATTGGAGAAAGTTATTACGCAAGCCAACACTTAACTTCGGCCAAACATGCACGAAGAGACTGAATAGCACATCTATGGCCATGTTTCAGTGGTAAGTAAATTTGAGAATCATCCGCATACAGGTGATACTGAATCCCAAATTTCTCAAAAATCGAGCCTAGAGGGAGCATATAAAGGGAAAATAAAATTGGTCCCAGTATAGAGCCCTGTGGAACCCCACACACAAGAGGGGCAACAGAAGAAAAACAATCCCCTAAACTGACTGAAAAATTCCTATCCTTCAAATAGGAAGAGAACCATTTCAGGGCTAAGCCCTGAATACCAACCTGATTCCTAAGACGACCAATGAGAATGTTATGATCAACTGTATCAAATGCTGCTGTAAGATCTAACAAAAGCAGAACAACACGGTTTCCAGAATCAACACCTCGTAGGATATCATTAGAGACCCTCAAAAGAGCAGATTCTGTACTATGACCAGCTCTAAAACCTGACTGGAATCTATCGGCGATGTTATTCCTCATTAAAAAGTCATTAAGCTGTGCATGCACAATTTTTTCCAGTATCTTCGAAATAAAAGGCAATTTTGAAATTGGACGAAAACTACTCATGTCAAAAGGGTCTAAGCCGTTTCTTTTTAGAAGGGGCTGAATAACCGCATGCTTAAAACTAACCGAACAACACCAGATGACAAACTAGTATTCATAATAGACAGAATACTTGGGCCAATGGAATCAAGTACCTTCTTAAACAGAGAAGAAGGGAGCACATCACCAGGGGACCTGGTGGGCTTCATATGAGCAGTTATATCATTAAGCTGCTGCAAAGAAACAGGCATAAAACAGGTTAATTGATTCAGTAGGGTCAACACGAGTAAAACAAACATTGACAACAGATGAAATCTGAGATCTAATTCCATCAACTTTACCAATAAAAAAGTTTAAGAACTCTTCACACATCTTAGCAGAAGGAGTGAATGAAGGAGTAGTAGTCGGATGAAGAACAGCATTTATAGTCGAGAAAAGTACTCTAGAATTATTACAGTTTCTGGAGATGATATCAGAAAAATAATTTGATCTAGCCAATTTAACAGCTCTTTGAAATTCGTTCAAATGGTTCTTCAAAATCTCATAAGAGACTTGTAATTTATCTTTGAGCCATTTGCGTTCAGCCCTCCTACACTCCTGCCTAAGAGCGCAGGTAGTACTGTTCAACCAGGGCTGTGATTTGACTTTTTTTCCCTGACTTTAACAGGAGCCACAACATCTAAAATCTCTAAACAAGAAGAATTAAACTGATCGACCAACTCTTCCAAACCCATACAGGGAGAGTGTGACTCGGTCAAGGAAAAAAAAGAAGAGACATTAAAAGCAGCTGAAAAACTACTAGCTGTGCATGGATTGAGTATGCGGGATGAAACCGAGGCAGAAGCAATATTACTCGGCGCGCCACAAGGAAAGTTAGAACTTAAAATTACAGTCTTATGGTCCGAAAAAACAGTATCGACAATCTTCACGCTATCAACAGAGAATCCCTTAGATAATACAAGGTCAAGCGTATGACCACGTTCATGAGTTGGACCTAAAACGCATTGCAAAAAAACAAATGACTCTATTAAATTTAAAAATTCTTTGACCAGGGGCTTTGAAGGGCAGCACACATGTATATTAAAATCCCCAAAAATTAGAATATTGTCAAAAGAAGAGACAATACCAGATAAAAGTTCAGAGAACTCTTGTATAAAATCCCCATGAAAATTTGGGGGTCTATAAATCAAAACACATAACACAGATTTAAAAGAATTCAGCGTAATTAGCTGAGATTCAAAAGTGCAAAAGGATGCAGAAGGTAAAAGTCTACACCTAAACTTGTCTTTAAAAACAACTGCAAGACCCCGCCCGACCAACAGACCTAGGGGTACTAAAAAAACTGCAACCAGGAGGAGAAAGTTCAGAGAGAGAAGTCATCTCACCAGCCTTAAGCCAAGTCTCAGTGACAAATAAAAAATCAATTTCATGAGAAAGAAAAAGATCGTTCAAAATAAAGGTCTTATTTGCCAGAGATCTCGCGTTAATCAACGCCATTGTCACTGGAGTAGGAGTGGTATCAGAAGAGGATTGCAGAGAGGAATCACAAAACGCCACCGGACTCCTGTCATGTAATAGAGAGCGAAGATTCCGACGATCAACTCCTCGATCTGCAGACCGTCGCCTTATGCACACCATCTGCGAAAACTGAGGCATCAACGCCGAAGACGGGAAGACAGGCACAATGTATGAACATCTCAGGTTCACGACCACGGCCTCCGCCATCGAAGAAGCAAGTCCGATGACTGGACACTTCCCGATCTTCTTCGATCTCACAAGGACTCCAGAACGCTTCCCACGCCTCCTTCGCCGTTTCCTCCACATACACAGACATCCCGGCAGGTAACACATGTTCCTCAATGCGACTGGCACATAATGCGAGTGCAAATGCCAATCATCTCTGGGATCGCAAAATAAACAATCAGACACAGCCAATCGAATATTAAATAGCGTCATGCGATCATATACCAGGGGGGAGCAAACAGAGCGCGTGATAAAACAAACAAAAAACATTACAAATAAAAGAGACAAGGACAGACTGTGGCAAGCCGGCAAACATCCTGGCGCCATCTTGAGACGTTTGGTCTGAAGTGGCGCTTGTTCGCAAATTGGCGTTGTTCCCGAGCCGAAGACCTGCAGAGGTGCGCAGTTAGGTCAGTGCTCTTATTCCTGCAAGAGAGGCTGGAGGGGAGGCTGTCCCCTTCCACCCTAAAGGTGTATGTCGCTGCTATCGCGGCCCACCACGATGCAGTAGATGGCAAGTCCTTGGGTTAAGCACGACTTAATCATCAGGTTCCTAAGAGGAGCCCGGAGGTTAAATCCCTCCCAGCCAAGCCTGTTCCCCTCCAGGGACCTCTCGGTAGTCCTCGCGGGCCTCCAGAGACCTCCCTCCGAGCCGCTAGAATCAGTTGGACTCAGGGCCCTCTCTCTTAAGACTGCACTGCAGAGTTTTAAATGTTCTGAGCAGCTCTTTGTCAGCTTTGGGGGACAGTGGAAAGGGAACGCTGTTTCCAAACAGAGGCTTTCCCACTGGATAGTGGACGCCATTTCATTGGCCTATCACACCCAGGCCGTGCCCCCCTTGTGGGTCCGAGCTCACTCAACAAGGAGTGTTGCGTCCTCGTGGGCACTAGCCAGGGGAACCTCCCTGGCAGACATATGTAGAGCAGCGGGTTGGGCGACACCCAATACCTTTGCGAGATTTTACAGTCTCAGGGTTGAGTCAGTATCATCCCGTGTTATCTCAGGTTTTTCTCCCTCCGGTCACCGTGTTGTAGCAACCCTTTTTTTTCATAGATCACAGGCATTTTCGGCGCTCAAGATAGACCCCTAATGTCGCTTCTCTGACACAATGTCTCGTTCCCTCCATCAGGGAACGGAGGTTACATCCGTAACCTAGACATTTTGAATAAAAACTAAAGATGTCCGATCACAAATGAATCGCTCATCTGAGTCGGTTATTTACAATGAATTGGACACACGTGATAGGAAAGCGGTCTGAATCAGTTCGCAATTCAATCTGAATGACTCATAAAGCTCACACGCTCTCTCACTTAACAACAAAACCATGCAATATATTATAACACGGAAAATAAAGATAACACTGATTGCAGTGAATCTACAATCAAAGGATATCAAACCTGCAAATGCGTCCTGTCGTTTGCCAGTGATGAAGAAGAAGGTTTACGTTGTGTATTGATGTACGTCATAAACGTCATCATGTACAAAGGAGAGATAAAGGATGGATGGAAGTTAAATCTGGTGTCTGTGTGGTTCACATAGTCACGCCGACTAGTTTATCTCAGTTAACTGAAGTCTAGTGGAGAACAGCGCGCATTGAAGATGGACGGTACTGTTCCTAAGTTCGACTGCTACAGTGATCCAGCCACGTTGGGTCCACGATGGACAAGATGGTTAAATGCATTCAAACTTTTTGCCGATGGAAAGGGTTTGATCCTGACTGACGATGCACCTGACGCTACAAAGGAAAGAAGGCGAGCCTTGCTCTTACATCATGCTGGGACAGATGTGCAGGATATTTTCTCCACACTCGCTGACACAGGAGGGCCAACTGGTTATGTGCAGGCAGTAACAGCACTGAACGCATACTTTGTGCCTCAGGTAAACACGGCGTTTGCAAGACAGTCGTTTTATCAGCTAAAGCAGAAAACGGGACAGACCGTGCAACAGTTTACCACATGTTTAAGGCAAGCGGCAAAAGATTGTGATTTTGGAGCTGATAAAGACAATCAAATTAGGGATGCTGTTCTGAGTTGGTGCAGCTCTGAATACGTGCGTAGGAAATTGCTGGAGGAAGGAACGGCTTTGACACTTGCTCGCACTCTAGAAATCGCAGCGCAGTGTTGAACTGCAGATGGCGGCGCTGCACATTTCTCCAGACACTGAAGAGAAAGAGACGGTGAGTCTTGTGTCCAGAAAAGGAGTGAGAGATCAGAAAAAACGAATGCAATATAGTAAAAGTAGTGCTGATTCAAACAAATCCTGCTACAGATGCGGACAGACAGGTCATTTTGCAAAAGATTATAAATGTCCCGCACGTAGAAAATCATGCAGAAAGTGCAATGGAAGAGATCATTTTGCAAAAATGTGTAAAACAAAAGAAAGTGTAAGACAGACAGTGAAAAGAGTTGAATCAGATGTGAAAAATCAAGACTTTGCATTGGTTTAAGAGAAGAGAGCAACATGGACAGAATAACATTTTCAGTTGGAGGTGTCAGACTACCCATGTTAGTTGACTCAGGAGCAACAAGCAACATAGTGGATGAAGGAACATGGGAAATGCTGAAGGAAAAAAAGATCAAGTGCAGCTCTGCCAAATCAGACAAAAAACTGTATGCTTACTCAGCAAGTGAACCCTTACCAGTGAAAGGAATTTTCTGGTGTGAGGTCGGAATCGGAAAACGCGGCACAACAGCTGAGTTTACAGTTATTTGCGGGAGAGGGGAGCCACTGCTCGGAAAAGACACAGCAGTTAAATTAGGAGTGCTGAAGATTGTTCCGACGACAATAATGTTGCTGTGGTGAGTGACGTGAACTCCATGATACGACAGAAGTACCCCAAATTGTTCTGTGGGGTAGGCAAACTAAACACAAAACAAATTAGTCTGCACATAGACAGCACAGTGACACCAGTTGCACAGCCCCTTAGGCGTGTCCCATTCCACCTCAGAGAGGCTGTTGAGGAAAAAATAAATGAGCTGCTCCACATGGACATTATCGAAAAAGTCAATGGAGCAACCCCTTGGGTAAACCCAGTTGTCATTGTACCCAAAGCGAATGGGGAAATGAGGATGTGTTTGGACATGAGACAAGCAAACACTGCAATCATTCGTGGGCGGTTCCCGATCCCCACAGTGGATGAACTGTTGCAAGGTATGAATGGGTCAGTCGTTTTCAGCAAACTAGACCTGAAATGGGGGTACCATCAGCTGGAATTGACCCCGGAATCAAGAGACATCACCACGTTAGCCGTTCATAATGGCATATATAGGTTCAAAAGACTGGTGTTTGGAGTGTCATCAGCAAGTGAGCAGTACCAGCATGAAATAGCCACTGTTCTAGCTGGCATCGAAGGAGTAGAGAGCATATCAGACGACATCATCATCCATGCACCTGACAAAGAGGCTCATGAGAAAAGAATGCATGCAGTGCTAAAGAGACTGGAAAGCTGCGGTTTGACTCTGAATGTAGAGAAGTGCCAGTTTAACGTGGACAAATTGGTGTTTATGGGCATGCTGTTGTCAGTGAAAGGCATAGGCCCGACGGCAGAGAGGGTGAGAGCAGTTGTGGAGGCAAGAGAGCCTGAAAACGTCTCAGAGGTGAGAAGCTTTCTCGGTTTAGCTGGCTATAGTAGCCGCTTCATACCCCAGTTTGTGAGCATCTCAGAACCTCTGCGCAGACTAACAAAAAAAGACACCAAATTTCACTTTGGAACTGATCAGAAGAAAGCTTTCAAAACTCTCAAAGATAAGTTGGCCGAGGCCACAACACTGGCTTACTTTGACAAGGACGCACCAACTAAAGTTATTGCTGATGCTGGACCAAAGGGTGTTGGAGCAGTACTAGTTCAGGACCAAAGTGAAGGAATGGTTCCTGTCTGCTATGTGAGCAGGAGCTTGACAGAGTGCGAACATTGGTATTCGCAAACAGAGCGCGAAGCACTTGCTCTGGTCTGGGCATGTGAACGATTACACACTTACGTTTATGGTCGGAAGATTGATCTCGTCACATACCACAAAGCATTGGAAGCAATTTATAGCCCTCGCTCAAAACCATGCGCACAAATTGAAAGGTGGGTCTTGAGATTACAGTCTTATGATTTCCGGGTGATTCACATACCTGGAACACACAACATCGCAGATCCTCTGTCACGTCTGCTGGGCCCATCAGCCAAAGGTGAGATGCACGCACATAAAGCAGAGGAATATGTGCGGTTTATAGCAGTTTGTGCCACACCCAGCGCCCTGACCACCAAGGAAGTCGAGCAGATCTCAGCAAATGATGTGGAGTTACAGAGACTGAGGACTGCTATTCAAACAGGTTGTTTTGATGACTGTCCTGCATACAGACATATTGCAGGTGAGCTATGTGTCATTGGCCAAATAATACTCAGAGGAACAAGAATTGTTTTGCCACAGTCGCTGCGAGGAAGAGCATTACAGTTGGCACATGAGGGTCATCTTGGTGTGGTAGGAACAAAACAACACCTGAGAACAAAGGTTTGGTGGCCCGGAATGGACAGGGCCGCAAAAAGACTTGTGAGGACATGTCATGGTTGTCAGTTGGTAGCGAAACCAGATGTTCCTGAACCACTGTCACCCACAGTGATGCCTGAAGGGCCATGGCAAAACTTAGCCACAGATTTACTTGGTCCTTTGCCGGATGGACATTCGATTCTGGTTGTTGTCGACTATTATGGCAGGTACTATGAATATGCAATCCTCAAGTCAACAACAGCAGAAAAAGTGATTGACCGTTTGGAAGACATTTTCAGTCAGCACGGACTTCCATTAACAATCAGGTCAGATTGTGGCCCACAATTCAAATCCAGTCAGTTTCAGGCTTTTTGTCAGGAGAACGGAATACACCATATCAGTACAACTCCAAAGTGGGCCCAAGCAAATGGAGAAGTGGAAAGACAAAACGCATCACTGATGAAACGAGTACGGATTGCCCACGCTGAGGGCCAGGATTGGAAAAGAGAGCTACGCAAATATGTGACTGTCTACAGGTCCATACAACACGCCACAACGGGCAAAAGCCCAGCGGAACTTCTTTTTCAGAGGAAGATCAGAGGGAAGTTACCAGACATCACAACTCCACATAGTGACCTTGAAGCTCGAGACAAAGACTCGGAGCAGAAAGGAAAAGCCAAGATATACACAGACCACAGACGAGGCGCTAAGACATCAGGCATAGCGGTTGGAGATCAAGTGCTTGTGAAACAGGATAAAACAGACAAATTCACAACAACATTACACAGCACTCCTCACAAGGTAGTACGCAGAGAAGGTAACAGCATTGTTGTTCAGTCACCCACTGGAGCAAAGTATGCACGGAATACAACATTTGTCAAGAAGTTTCTGTCTGCGGAAACACCAACATTGGATGGCGAAATGATATGTGCTCAGGAGCCAAGTAATGATAAGGAGCAAAAGGGAAGTGCAGAGGAATGCAAAGGGAACTGTGAAACATTTCAGAGAGAGGAACAGATTCCTAAACCTTGCAGACCCCAGAGACAAATCAAATTGCCTGAAAGGTTTAGAGACTATGTTGTTGAGTGACTGATAAGGGTTAGGCTATGTAAGAAGGAAAACAAGTAAAAATCAGATTAAGAGTTATGTTGTGGTGCGATGCATCTGTTCAGAAAGCTTTGCTGATGTTTTATCAAGATGTACAGTGTTACATGTACTTTGAATGTTCTGAACGGTCTTAATCTGTAAGAAAATGTGAATGTTTAATTTGGGTAAGTTCATATTCAAGGAGAGGGGGGGATGTTGTGTATTGATGTGACGTCATAAACGTCATCACGTACAAAGGAGAGATAAAGGATGGATGGAAGTTAAATCTATTGTCTGTGTGGTTCGATCCGAAAGAACTAGAAAGTATATAACAGTCTTTATTAAGTTCAACACATGTGCAGCTTGTGAACGACTTCTGCAGGTAAAGTTTGGTTTCCAACCAAGAGTATCAAAACACTTAGTAGCCCACAGGAAAACAATTAAATTACCATGACATTACCATGATTTTGGACAATTGGCTGTTAATACAATGGTAGGCCTATGAATGTGGTAATATAGCAAAGTACCATGGTATTTTTTTATTACCTTGAACTACCATTTAAATACAGTATATGAATATGGTAATCATATATCAAATTATCATGGTAGTAACATTCTTAGATATATTCTTAGAAGTACTTAAGCACCATACAACTACAGAATTGTACGTGAATAGTTGTATATCAAATTACTATGCTATTACCATCAGATACCATCAGAAATCACATTGTTATGTTCTCTCTCTCTCTCTCTCTCTCTCTCTCGCACACACACACACACATCATGGACAGAATAGATCTCTCTCTCATTTTCTCTTTCTACCGCTCTGACACACACACACGCACACATGTTGGTGCGGCTATCCTTATGAGGACTCTCCATAGACATAATGATTTATATACTGTACGAACTATAGATTATATCCCCTAAACCTAACACAACCCCTAAACCTAACCCTCACAAAAAAAAACTTTCAGCATTTTTACATTTGTCAAAAAACATTGTTTTGAATTATGGGGACACTAGAAATGTCCTCATAAACCACATTTATAGAATATACCCTTGTAATTACCAGTTTGTGTAACCTATAAAATGTCCTTGTAAACCACACAATCCCGCCCACACACACACACACACACAAACACACACAGGAATTTGGCCTCATATCAAAAGCTTCCAGTACATACAGAAATATAACAGCTAGACACAGAATTACTGTCACGTTCATGTGTTTGTCTGCCCTATGTTCTCTGTTTCACTAATCACGTTTATGTCACGTTTTCCCTGTTGTCCGCCCGTAGTCTCACTGTCCGTGTGTGAAACTGCACTTCCCACAATTCCCGGATCACGCTCCCAGCCCTGATCACTGTGTTATTGTCCGCACCTGTTATTTTGTCATTACCTTGTCTGTTTATTTAAACCCCGCTTTCTCCCCTTCCCGTTGTCGTTTGTTGATGTTCCATGTCTCCGCTTGTGTATTGTTTGACTCGTGCTTCGTGTTCTCTGCCTGTCTGTCTGCCCGTTCATGGTTACCCCGTTATCTGTCCGTCCAAGGTTACCCTGTCGTTCTCCGCCCTCCGTTTCCTCTTGTATTGGTTTGCCTTTTTCTTTTGTTCCTGTGTTTTGTTTATTCTGTTCTTTGTTCCAATAAAGCCCACATTTGGATTCACACTCCCGTCTGCCTTCTCCTACTTCCACATATCGTCACAGAACGAACGACCAAACAATGGATACAGCGGTCCAGCAGGCCAACTAGCGGCTACTTGGTTTGAGGCAAGGGGACCGACCAGTGGAAGACCACATCCTCGTCAGCCACAGTCAACGAGCCTGAGCCCTCGTCAGCCACGGTCAACCAGCCAGAGCCCTTAGCCCCTGATATCAGTGAGCCAGCGCCTGTAGCCTCGACCGTCCCTGAGCCAGCGCCTGTAGCCTCGACCGTCCCTGAGCCAGCGCCTGTAGCCTCGACCGTCCTTGAGCCAGCGCCAGTAGCCTCGACCGTCCAAGAGCCAGCGCCAGTAGCCATGACCGTCCAAGAGCCAGCGCCAGTAGCCATGACCGTCCAAGAGCCAGCGCCAGTAGCCATGACCGTCCAATAGCTAGCGCCAGTAGCCGTGACTATCCAAGCGCCACCGCCTCTCGAGCCTCCCAGGGCTCCGCCTCTCAAGTCTCTCAAGCCTTCCAGGGCTCTGCCTCTCAAGTCTCTCCAGTCTTCCAGGACACATCCTCCCGAGTCTTCCAGGGCTCCGCCTCTCAAGTCTCTCGAGTCTTCTATGGCTCCTCCTCCCGAGCCTCCTAGGGCTCCGCCTCTCCAGTCTCTCGAGTCTTCCAGGGCTCCTCCTCTCGAGCCTCCCAGGGCTCCGCCTCTCAAGTCTCTCGAGTCTTCCAGGGCTCCTCCTCCCGAGTCTTCCAGGGCTCCGTCTCTCAAGTCTCCCGAGCCTCCTAGGGCTCCGCCTCTCCAGTCTCTCGAGTCATCCAGGGCTCCTCCTCTCGAGCCTCCCAGGGCTCCGCCTCTCAAGTCTCTCGAGTCTTCCAGGGCTCCTCCTCCCGAGTCTTCCAGGGCTCCGTGTCTCAAGTCTCTCGAGCCTCCTAGGGCTCCGCCTCTCAAGTCTCTCGAGACTCCTAGGGCTCCGCCTCTCAAGTCTCTCGAGTCTTCCAGGGCTCCTCCTCCCGAGCCTCCTAGGGCTCCGCCTCTCCAGTCTCTCGAGTCTTCCAGGGCTCCTCCTCCCGAGCCTCCCAGGGCTCCGCCTCTCAAGTCTCTCGAGGCTTCCAGGGCCCGCCTCTCAAGCCTTCCAGGGCTCCGCCTCTCAAGCCTTCCAGGGCTCCGCCCCTCAAGCCTCTCTAGCCTTCCAGGGCTCCGCCTCCCAGGCCTCTTGAGCCACCCAGGGCTCCGCCT
Organism: Xyrauchen texanus; assembly: GCF_025860055.1. Lineage (NCBI taxonomy): Eukaryota > Metazoa > Chordata > Actinopteri > Cypriniformes > Catostomidae > Xyrauchen > Xyrauchen texanus. Next base: position 19,158,033 of record NC_068278.1, on the reverse strand, counting down.
CTAGAGCCTTCCAGGACTCTGCCTCTCGAGCCGCCCATGGCTCCTCCTCCTGAGCCTTCCAGGGCTCCGCCCCCCGAGCCTCCTACGGCTCCGTCTCCCGAGCCTCCTACGGCTCTGCTCTCAGAGACCCCAGAGCCTTCTAGGGCTCTGCCTCTAGAGCGTCCTACAGTTCTTTTCCCCGAGCCTCCTACGGCTCCGCCTCCCGAGCCTCCTTCGGCTCCGCCCCCAGAGCCTCCTACGGCTCCACCTCCCGAGCCTCCTATGGCTCCGCCTCCCGAGCCTCCTTCGGATCCGCCCCAGAGCCTCCTACGGCTCTGCTCCCAGAGACCCCAGAGCCTTCTAGGGCTCCTCCTCTAGAGCACTCCACGGCACCACCTCCCGAGCCTCCTACAGCTCTGCCCCTAGAGACTCCAGAGCCTCCTTCGGCTCCGCCCCAGAGCCTCCTACGGCTCTGCTCCCAGAGACTCTAGAGCCTTCTAGAGCTCCGCCTCTAAAGCCTCCTACGGCGCCACCTTCCTCGGCTCCGCCTCCTGAGACTTCCTCGGCTCCACCTCCAGAGCCTTCCTCGGCTCCGCCTCCTGGGCCTGCCTCGGCCCGGCTTCCGGGGCCTCCCTCGGCTCCGTCCCCTGAGCCTCCCTCGGCTCCACCTCCAGAACCTTCCAGGTCTCAGCCTCTAGAGCCTCCTACGGCACCACCTTCCTTGGCTCCGCCGCCTGAGCCTTCCTCAGCTCCACCTCCTGAGCCTTCCTCGGCTCCGCCTCCTGAGCCCCCAGAGCTTTCCATGGTTCCGCCTCCCTTGGCCCCGCCTCCTGGGTCTCTCTCGGCTCCGCCTCCTGGGCCTCCCGAGCCATCCTCGGCTCCGCCTTCCTCAGCTCCGCCTCCAGAGCCTCCAGAGCCCCCCCCAGCTCCGCCTCCTGAGCCTTCAGAGCCTCCCACAGCTTCGTCTCCAGAGGCCCTCTCAGCTCCGCCTCCTGGACCTATCCCTGTCCGGTGGCCGCCTGCCAGACCTCCTAGACCCGTCCCTGTCCGGTGGCTGCCTCCCAGACCTCCTAGACCCGTCCCTGTCTTGTGGCCGCCTCCCAGGCCTCCTAGACCTGTCCCTGTCTTATGGCCGCCTCCCAGGCCTCCTGAACCTGTCCCTGCCCCTTGGACTACCCTCTTGCCCTCTGTGCCCCCCGGACTTCCTGTCTGCCCTGTATGCCCCCGTGGACTGCCTAACTGCCCCTTGTGCCCCCGTGGACTGCCTAATTGCCCCCATGGATTGCCTAATTGTCCCTTGTGCCTCCTTAGTCTGTCTCTGTGTCTCTTGTGCCTCCTTAGTCTGTCTTTGTGTCCCTTGTGGCCCCTTTGGTCTGTCTGTTTTCCCCCTTTTCTAGCCCCTTTCTCCTTGAACATTTGCTTATTTTTTCTATTCTTTTTAGGACCGTCTGGAATCCGGTCCTTTTGAGGGGGGGCTATGTCACGTTCCTGTGTTTGTCTGCCCTATGTTCTTTGTTTCACTAATCATGTTTATGTCACGTTTCCTTGTTGTCCGCTCTGTGTTTTCTGTTTCACCCGTCACCGCTCCCGTTCCATGTCACGTTTTCCCTGTTGTCCGCCCGTAGTCTCACTGTCCGTGTGTGAAACTGCACTTCCCACAATTCCCGGATCACGCTCCCAGCCCTGATCACTGTGTTATTGTCCGCACCAGTCTGTTATTTTGTCATTACCTTGTCTGTTTATTTAAACCCCACTTTCTCCCCTTCCCGTTGTCGTTCGTTGATGTTCCATGTCTCCGCTTGTGTATTGTTTGACTCGCGCTTCGTGTTCCCTGCCTGTCTGTCAGCCCGTTCACGGTTACTCCGTTATCTGTCCGTCCAAGGTTACCCTGTCGTTCTCCGCCCTCCGTTTCCTCTTGTATTGGTTTGCCTTTTTCCCATCATGGACTTTCTTTTGTTCCTGTGTTTTGTTTATTCTGTTCTTTGTTCCAATAAAGCCCGCATTTGGATCCACACTCCCGTCTGCCTTCTCCTACTTCCACATATCATAACAATTACAGGATGAATCGTAACAATTACAGGATGAATACTATACTGTATGTACGCAGATTGGTTATCCAGAAATGCGCTAATTAAATTATGTTTAAATGGGTATTGATTTGTTGAGGTAGTAGTAAAAATATTTAAAAATAAAATTTAAAAATAGCGATTTTACATGTTGAACACATGGACACATGGATCTGTCCACTTGTGGGACAGGTGGATTTTTGAAGGGGCAAGTGAAAGAGTATTTTATTTGCCAGATGAAAAAATTATTGGCTATATTTGTGATAGCCTAGGCCTGTGTCGCTTATTACAAAGTTAGTAGTCTTGTTCTGCTGTTAAAAGTAATCAAGAGCATGTATATTTATAATTCGCTAGCGATCTAGTAACATCTGTGCCCTGTTTGATTGACAGGCGGTGTATGTGTGTGTGCTGAACTTACTCGCACTAACACGCAGCAGACTGGTCAAATGCCTGTCTTGGTGAGGTATTCATGTAAACACAGAGAGTGATGTCTAAAGTGAATGTAAACAGCAGAAAAAAAAGTTGATTTGTATTAAAATGTCGGACTTGAAAGTGTAAATGTAAGATAATAGACCTGCTGCCGTCTAGTGTGTCATTATAATAATCAAACAATCATAACAAGAAAATGAGGAAACACTCACTGCTCTTGACTGTGTTACTTTAGTAGCTTTAAAAAGCATTAATGTGTTATAATCAGTAAAGACCAGCAGTAGTTTTATGTTGCATTTCATTCTGATTGTTTACTTGAACACTTGAAACTGCTGTTAATTTTTTTTAAAGCCGTTTAAAAAAAAACTACATTTGTATTTCTTGTTCTATTATTTTTATCTATTTCTATTTATTGCTGTTTTTTTTAATTATTTTATTACTGACTCTTCACTAGTCTTAAATACTTAAGAACTTGAAACCATTCTTCCATAATTAAAATATTAGTTAGGTTATTATTTGTTGTGGTTTGAAGCTGGTATTGGGAAGCGTCAAATTTCACTACCGATTAATGACATATTGGTATTGTGATAATGTATAGCCTTTATTGTACATGCTAGATCTTGCTGCAATAACATGATGAAAAAGTAGAACTTATTTCATAGAACTATGAGCATCCCTGATGTAAATGATGGTGATTGAGGCTTTCCTTTATTTGACCACCATGTGTAACATCATATAATTATCATATAATAGCCTCCTCTTCTACACAGTAACTAACTTGCTACTTTTTCTGAAGTGTAGCTTTTAGCTTAGCTTAAATAATTTTTCTGTTGAGTAGTTGATAGCTTAGCTATCTAAATTTTTTGAGTAGCTTGCTCAACACTGTTGAACTGCATGTTGTTTTTGGTGATGCTGGTTAAGCTATTTAGCTCTTTGGCTGAACTTGATTAAATCATTGACAGTGGTTCCACATGTTTCAAATAAGATATCTTAACTTAATTACTATGTCATCTCAACACAAACATTTTGTGTAGAAAGAACCTTGTTGAATTGGGTAAAACCAACAAAATGATACATGCCAATTTAACTCAGATAAATCTTATTTTTTGATGTACTAACATGTGAAATTGGATCTTAGCTTGCTAAATACATGCTGGTTGGAAGTTCTACAGAGTATAGTTTAGTAACTATGTTATGGCCAGCGCAGCATTTGCTCAACGAAGTGGGCATTAAATGTCATGTGTGACATTCATCTGTTCTCATCATTAACACAAGCTCCACACTTCACCATAATGGTAACCCCCAAAACTCTAACATAACAGAAACTCTTCTAGATCTCAACATAACAAAACATTAAACACTATTATTCTTTATTAATCTTACACAAAAACACATAAAATACACTTCATTTTAACATTTACTCTCCTATCGATTCCAATGCTAAGCATGCTGTTAAATGTAAATCCCCTGCCAAGTTTAATCAATGCTACATTAATGCCACAGAAAGTATTAATGTGGTTCCAATTCAAATGGATTAAGTCAACTTCCATTTTAAAAAATGTAAATGGATAGAACACAATGAAATCAAATTCAGATGAAATGAAAGAATTTAGTTGCTTTAGTTCATATTAAGTCAATTGAATATTTAGATCCAACCCTAATCAAATAGACTTTGCTAATCAAGGTCTTTAGGTTCACCTAAAATGACATGCAGGTTTACAATAAACTCTGCAAAAGGTAAATCTCCAGGAGCAGAATTGAACACCTGCTTTAAATTTAGTTCACAAGGCATTAAACAATCACAGCTGTGCATTCCCCATTCATTGAATTTGTCCTGCCTCTCTCCAACATTATCAGAAGTGAGCATCTAGAAAAATATATAAATGCATACTTGTTAAGGGAGGGGCAGTCAGAGATATGACTCTCTGGAAAACTGGTTCACTGTTGTTCCAGAGGCCATATCAGCAGAGCAACAATTGCAAATTCTGTATCTTCTTCTAATTAAATCTATGCATGAAAATTATGTTCTGGCAGTGTATTGCAATTGATAGCAGAACATATTCAGATCTTTAAATAAAAGACCTTTGTAGACCTTATATAAATAGTTATATTATTCACATCCTGCATTTGCACAGTTTAGATAAAAAAAAAAAAAAGATTTGAGCTACTCCTAAAAACAATAACCTTTAAAGATTAAAGTCTGCACCAGTTAAAATAATCCAAGTTGTTTTTAAAATATTTTTTATTCTGAGTGGTAGGGCAAAAGACAAAATACATTATCTCCAGGGACCAATGTGCAGAACGTAATAACAGGTCTTTGCGAGACACATTTCATTATGTTGAGACGATGGCAATACAGACATATTCACAATTAGCATTGAGGTAGAGCATTGTTGTGGTGTTATTTATTGTAGTGTAAAACTACATTAAACAATAAAGCAGCATATAAATAGGTAAAGTGGCATAAAAGATATGTACTGTAGGTTAATATGTACTGTAGGTTAATATGTACTGTAGGTTACTGCATTGCAATGAAGGTGAAGTGGCAGAATACACATCATAGAAGAGACTTTGCCACCAAGAATGTTAAGAAACATGTTTCTGTATACAATGTTCTGTTTTTGACATCATAATGCAACATTGCAGGTAACTAGTGAGTGATTTATTTATCCATTTCAGTTAAATAATTATGAAGAACTGACTTTGTGTGCTAGTTCTCAGCAGGAGGATGTACTGTATTTTAGATCTTGGGGCTGGGTGTGTTTAAAAGGAGGTAAAAAAATGTTTTTATGGTAAATATGCAAGGAATAAAGCAAGCATGGCAGTTTACAGTATTTAAGGATATTTTCACAAATGACAATAAAATAATTATGACTGTCATAGGAAATGCTTCCAACTCTTTGGTTCAACTCTTGTGATGCAATAGTGCTTTTGTGATATTTTTTTTTTCATAGTCTATTTTCCTTCACTTATCTATTTAGATTTTTAAACATTTTAACAATGATCACGTAAAGTGAAACAAAAATAAACAATTACATAAATAATGTTGAAAATGTTTAAATAGGAGATGTTTACATAATCCTTTCAAACACTTGAGAGTTTTTCCTTTTCCTGCCCTCAACAGGATGCAAGTGAAAGCAGTCTGCATCATCGACACAGTACTCAGATAGTCACGTCATGTCACCATTTTTTCTTTAAACAATTTGTTCCTTTATTGTGTGGACCAAGTCATACTATTCCTTTGCCAGTCACGTTTGCTCTGTGACAAACCATTAAATAAATAATGCTAAATGATAAATGTTCAGAATTTGAACTGCCATATGAATATAACAAACTGAACGGACGCACATTGAGGACATTGATTTGAATATGGTACATTCATAAGAGAGTTATGATCATAAAAGGAACATACTAAGACAGTTTTTGACAAGACATACAGTACAGTGGTGTTAGATGACTGTATCTCCTCTACCTCCTGGTGCATATAATGGTTTGTTTTCACCTCTCTTATTTACACAGATGCTCTCTGGCCTGAGCATCCCTAACCCCCAAGAGAGCTTTGATAAAAGTCACATTAACCCGCTTGGAGTATATTCAATTTGCCCATGCATCAAATTGGCAGATCAAGGTCAATAACTGCTATCTTTCACTTTTACTTGTTCCTTACTAAGTTCAGTACATTAATAACGGCAAGTACAATTAAAGCAAAATCATAAAGCTTAATGATTTTACTATATTGCACACCCACTGCTACTTACTGCATGGGGTATTTCAAATGGCTTTATCTGTCAAAACATACAGGCCCTACAAGAATTTCTTCTTTATGAAAAGTGTATTCATTGACCAGTCAACTTACAAACAAACTGTAAAATATAGTTGAGAAGAGGATAAATCAAAGTCCCCTTTTAACTGTTTTCCTTTAAAGGAATATTTCAGGTTCAATACAAGTTAAGCTCATTCAACCGCATTTATGGCATAATATTGATTTATCACACAAATTAATTTTGACTCCTCCCTCCTTCTCTTTAAAAATAAAACACAAGGGGGCCTGTGCAGCTCAGCAAGTAAAGACACTGACTACCACACCTGGAGTCATGAGTTTGAATCCAGGGCATGCTGAGTAACTCCAGTCAGGCTTCCTAAGCAACCACTTGGCTTGGTTGCAAGGGTGGGTATTGACGTTGGGTTAACCTCCTCATGGTTGCTGTAATGTAGTTCTCGTGGGGTGCGTGGTGAGTTGTGTGTTACCAAACGAAAAAAAAATATTTTTTAGACCTATATATGCCTTTTCTTTCTCAAACATAAATTAGCCTTACCCTGTTCTGTAGATGAATAAAGTTGGCTGAATGAATTTTTCAGAATGTTCTGCACTTTTTTCAAGACTATAAACTATCAGAACTATTTGTCCATTGCTGAGTTCACTTTCAGAAAACGAGCTTTTGAACATTTTAAAACATTTAAATATTTTAAATCTAACCATCTTTACCTCGGATCGCATTCACTGCTTCTTCAGAAAATATACATTTGCATTTTGAAGCAAAAATTAATTTTAGATGATAATCAAGTTCAGTTGGTCGTTAAAAGTTGCTGGAGAAATATGCGAGACATAATGCCGTTGTGATGGCATGATTTAGATTAGATGATTGTTCAAAATATTGAATATAAGGAATGTATCATATGTAAACCCTGATATTACACCGCATCATTTTTTTTTTCTATAATAGCTGCGTGCACAGCATATACACATCGATTGATGGTCCTTATACTGAGACAGAAAGTTTCCACCACTACTTGGTGCAGGTTGCCAGCTTGAACAGTGCAATGACGATACGCTTTCGGGTTGGAACCGGTTAGGGACGTCTGGGAGGCAAATTAGCGATATACACACATTTCTGAATGGAAACGGCTTCAGGGCAGATTTCTTTTGCGCTAAATCAAATCTTATGCGACAAATAGATTTTTTTAGGCATGACGTCATCATGCACACCCTTTTTATTGATAAAAGGCCATTTTCACTTTGTCGATAACAAAATAGCGTGAAAGGTGGATGGAAACTAGGCTACTTTAACCTTTTTTTTTTTTTTAAAGAAGTCGAAATTATTTTTTGTGGTAATATATATTACATACACAAAGCTGTTGATTGGGCTTAACTTGAATTAAACCCATGATATTCCTTTAACATTATAAAAGTAAACATTTAGAAAAGCTAAAATGTGTCACATGCAAAAATAGTGGTTTACTTAACCAATGCAAAAATAAAAATTATTTTGTTTAACACTATTGTTGCACATGGAGTTTCATGGGTTAGAAAGGTCCTACATTGTTCTTATATGGTATACACTATTGCACTAACATTGTATGTATCCAAAATAATTGTATCCATTCATCTTTTCCTAAGGAAAACTTTTTGAATATTTGGTAAACTACACACCCCTTTCCTACTGAATGAGTTATCTTTATTACTCAAAAAGTGTCTGTAAGCAATAGGCAATATCTATTTTATGGAGTATCTGAATGGTTATGTTTGCCTTTGTAACGCCATAGCAGTGGGAGAAAATGGGTAAATATAGATATCAAATAAAGTTCAAACTTGTCCTAGTCTTTAAAAAGTAACACATCAAAATAATTTATGTACGCTAGTTTTCATAAATAAAGTCAAACTGCTTCACAAACATGAACGAAAATACAATACAACCTTAATCGTAGTCAAACTCTGCTTTGAGACAGACCACCATGAGTTTTTCAACGTGCTACGATATGCCTTTAAATATGCCTCCGCCCCGAAATCAGTCGATCAAATTTAGCATCGCACTCTTGAGCCCTCGACCAATCACGTTTGTCAGGGGGTGGTCTTAGAACGGTGGTCCGGGAAGACGTCATCCAATAGAATCGCGAGTTCCTAGAACAAAAGGCTTGCGGCAACCACGGTTTAATTTGTGAGCCGCCCATTATTCATGTCTGTTCAATTGTTTTTTAAAGAGGACAACGATAGCACATAGCGGGACCTAACGGACTTGTAGTCTTTTGTGCTGCGTTGTAACGTAGGTTTATCAGCCCCATTCTAATGTGTTTTGACAACTTACGCTGTTGCAACTGCAGTCATATCCAACTGATTAACTACATCTGACATGTTAATGCATTTGATATGCAAGCCAATGCATTTTGGCATCCCGAACTAAACTGGAAGCTGAATACAATTATTATAAAGTTGGGCTAATTTAGCATTTTACATTTAAAAAAAAAAAAAAAAAACTAATTTAGCAGGTTTCATCCATTTGACAGAGTTTTGTCAATAAATGGACTCTTCAGTAAAGAGTATACATTTACTTTGACGATATGACATTTGCATGTGTAAATCCGTCTTAAAAAATAACTTATATTGTGACCTCATCTCTGAGGGAGGTTCAACACGCCCCTCGCTCCTAAAAGTGTGTTTCTCATGCATGACTGGCTCATTGAAGTCTGGTAAGGGTGGAGGAGAAGACCTTTCGTTTCTCTACATTAGAGCCGATCTCCATCTCTGCATCCGAGAAACATCTCGCTAATCGCACATCACTGGGATCGTGTATGGTCATTTCCTAATGATAGAGGGGACGTTGAGAGACTCTGTCTTTGGGACTGTTAGAGAAACGGAGGCACGTCATCAAGAGGTTCTCAAGTAGTGATTGAAGTTCAGACCAAGTAGCTTTTAGCGAGCTTCCTTTCAGTGGAGAGGAAGACAAAAAGATAGACCAGGTGCTAAAAGGCTCAGCAGAGTATAGGTTTTGTATATATATATATATATATACAAATCTGCCAATTTGAAACAATCAACGATGACGAGAAGATCTTGTATCATTTACGCCACCGCGATCGTGAGCGCTCATCTAATCATTTTGGGGATCGCTCTTCTCGTGGCACAAGTCTTCCAAACAATGATTCAAGAACGGATTAAAAAGGTGAGACTTGCATTTAATTTTTTTTTATACTAACCTAATTCCTCAAAAAAGCCTATCTTATGACATATAACCAGCTTTTTAAAGCCCTAAACGAACGAATGCTCTTTATATAGAGAGATTGAAAGAAGCGCATCATGGTATTGTGACATCATAGATTCCAATAAACAATTCTAAATTCTAGAATTGCCACATCAGTAGCCTCAGTCAGTGATACACTGTGGGACAGGTTCATATTCTTAAAGTCAGAGATGAACAAGGCTACACAGTGCATGTCCTGTATTTACGCCGGTCATTTAATTTTCCTCTGTAACATTTAGGTGGTGAAAACATGATATCAAGTACCATAATGTGTAAATGTGGTTTTGTTTTTAATTCTGAGTGATCAAAGTGGGCTGTAACCCAGACCGTGGCCACTAAGCCTATCATATTGCGGAAAAATACGTCCCCCCCGTCTCGCGTTCTCATCCACCCCAGCAGTAGTGTGCTGTCTGTCTGTAAATGAAATGTTGTCCCTAGCTGGTTATTATGGATAATATATCCTTCTTTAATGATATATTAGAGGTTACGTGCTCATTCAGCATATACATGGTAAGGGGGAGGTGTGAGATATGTGTGGATGTTAGGGGAGGGTCTCAGCCTGTTCTCCTTGGAAAAATTGTATTTTTAACCAAGTGTTGTGTAGTTCACAGTTTAATGCGATTCCTTAAACGTGTGGGTGTTCATGTTGGTGAACATTTTTATCTATGAGTCAAGTCAACTTTGAAGGAAATTATATGCATGTGTATGTGTCAGTTAGGGACAGATGAAATGATATAGAGATATTATAGGGTCTTAAAGAAATTGACCTTCATGATATAGCCTACTGTTTCTGTAGCTCTGGCATGTTTTTATCACATACAGACCACAAACATCTTCTCATTGCAGTCTGTGAGACTTAAGTTTTCTTGACAAAACAACTACTTTTCAAGCCCTTGGGTCATGTGTGCCTTTTGAGTAGGGTGTGGAGTTGGTGGTATGTTAAAGGATTTAGTATATGCGACAGTGTGTAGCTCTGAGGCAGTTGTTCTTCAATGCTCTGTTTATCTTGAACTGAGTGAAAACTCACTTCCTTTACTGCTGCTTTTAGAAGTTGCATACTTTGGCTTGTGAATTTGTTCATTCCTTGCTCTGAAGTAATCTTAAAATGTCATTCAGTGGAGCTCCTACCAGTGGAATGGCTTTGGAATATCATAATGTGTCATTTGTAAAAAATAAACAAAATAAGAAATTCCACTGGCAGGTACCACCACTTGACATAGGGACCGCCTTGTGTATCTGCTGCTTGCCTTGGATAGTTGTAGCAATTTTTTAATGTCAAGTACTTTCAAATAAATGACAAACAACCTCACTATATATATAATAACATTTAATGTTATTATTACCTTGGCTGTAGTTGTTCATTCAAGGTTCTGAAAATGTTCTATCAAGGTTCTGAAAATGGTCTAACACAGTTTGATGTCCATTAAGGACCTTCAAAGACCTCTTCTCAAGGTTGTTGAGCACAGCAGTTTTGTTTTCTGAAATATTTTTTATGAATCCTCTTAATTTATTTAATTATATGATCAAATCATTATTAAAGGCTACATATTTTCCCAATGGACAATGTTTAGGCTCATCATAGTGACATTATTAATGGATAATAAGCTGTTGAGAATATAACCATAGTAAAATTACAAAGAATATTTAGGCTACTTGATGTGTGGTTTGGTGGTTTTACTCAATTTCAAAGGAATTACTTAGTTCATCCAAAAATGAAAATGTTCTCATAATTTATTCACCCTCATGCCATCCAAGATTTGTATGACCTTCTCTCTTCTGCTGAACACAAACAAAGATTTTAAGAAGAATATTTCAGCTCTGTAGGTCCATATAATGCAAGTGAATGGTGATCATAACTTTGAAGCTCCAGAAAGCACATAAACGCACCACAAAACTAATCCATAAGACTTCACTGAATTAATCAATGTCTTCTGAAATGATCCAATCGGTTTTGGGTAAGAATAGACCAAAATGAAACTCAATTTTCACAAGAAATCTTGACATCTGCACTCTCTAGGCACGATGATGTTTTCAAGCTCGATTGCACTTGACATATGCACAGAGCGCTAGATGTCGCTTTAGGAAGTGTAATCGAGCTTGAAATCATGATCGCCAAGGAGACTGCTGATGTCAAGGTTTATTGTGAAAAATTAGTTACATTTTGGTCTGTTCTCACCCAAAACTTCAGAAGACGTTAAACCACTGGAATCATATGGATAACTTTTATGCTGCCTCTATGCGCTTTTTGGACCTTTAAAGTTTTGGTCACCATTCACTTAAATTGTATGGACCTACAGAGTTGAGATATTCTTCTAAAAATATTTGTTTTGGGTGAACAATCCCTTTAATAGCTATCTATGAGCTAAAACTTATTTATTCATTTAGAGTCAGAATAACTTTGAGCCCCAGCCTAATTAAGATCTGATGTCAATTTGATTTAAAGCAACAAAAAAACAAAAAACAAATGCCGAAACAGACATTCAATGAAAAACTTTTAGATTAAGAAAAAGATTAAGAAAAAGAATCAAAGAGCGTGATGCAATGTAGTCTTACTATAAAGAAAAGCTATGGTCTCATTTTACTAATGGGTTTGAGCAACTTGAATAGCTACAGGTTTTCCTCAGTACTCCATGCTTTACTCATGGAAGAGAGAAAGCACTGGGTAACTCCTAATAATAGAGAGCCCATTTAGAGCTTCCATGTGAAATTTGTTCCTTTGAATAAGTGATCGTTTAGAGATCCTTTGTTTGAACAAAGATAGAGATCCTTGTTGTTGTTCTTTGGTTTTTGCTGTGATAATAATGCACAATTTAGTCATGAGTGAATTACTGATTGGTTATGAAAAACATTTCAAGCTACTATTGCACAATTCTAATTGTGTGACTGAGACAGATTAGGTGACAGATTGAAACACAAAAAAACTCTCTCCAACCAGCTGACCAGTGATGCTGAATCAAAAGCGCGAAACCTTAAATCTAGACACTAAGGAGTTTAGTGCAGAAGTCATGGCTTCTGTTTTCAGATAGTGTTATCTGCTTTTTAAGGCAACATTCTGGTACTTTATGACTTTGTCATGAGTCACCCTGTGAAGCCTTGTTTAGTCCTTACTAAACTATACAACTATGTTTAGTCACTTTGTTCAGAACTGTAGTAGTAGTTCTTAGTTTTAAAATGAACATTTGTTCCTCCTTTCCATGTTAAGAAGACACTCGAGAAGTGAGAAGTTTAACTACTGAACGTACTTTCTGGTATTAAATTCAGTCAGAAACATGTTTGTTTGTGCTACTCTGGTCTTGAACAGATTGCTGATTGTTGATGTTTTTCTTCCTCTTCTACTTTAACTCTGAATCAGCCCATCTGTCTGCTGAGGTTTTTCCTTTTTTTCATCATCCCAGCACTCTCTTTTCTGTATGTCTGCTGTATTTCTGAAATCCCAGGGCATTGACTTTTCACCTGGAACCTTTATGTAAAGTCAGCTTTCAACAGGCACGCACAAAGTCTTTGTGTTGTTTCTTCCCTAAATTACTGTGCAACTCAGCTTAAACATTCAAAGAGCACTGAGGTTTTACAAAAAATAATTAAATGGTTAGTTCACCCAAAAATTAAAGTTCTCTTGTTATTTATTCACCCTCATGCTGTACAAAATCTGTATGACTTTCTTTCTTACATGGAACACAAAGGAGGTGTTCGGCACAATGGTAGAGACTGACAACCTCAGTCACCATTCACTTTCTTTTCTTCTATGCTGCCTTTATGTGCTTTTTGTACCTTCAAAGATTTGGTCACCATTCACTTGCATTATATGGACCTACAGAGCTGAAATATTCTTCTTAAAATCTTTGTTTGTGTTCAGCAGAAGAAAGAAAGTCACACATCTGGGATAGCATTAGAGTTTTTGTTTTTGGGTGAATGATCACTTTAAAGAGACCAAATCTATAAAAGTTTATAACATCATATAGAAATCTCCAATCTTATAGGCTACAGACATTTTCTGTTGTCACTCTCGCTTGACTTGAATTTGTTTGATTTACAGGAGATCACACTGGGTGAGAACAGCAAAGTATTGAATGGTTGGATAAATCCACCGCCTCCTGTTTACATGCAGTATTTCTTCTTCAATGTTACCAACCCAGATGAGATCTTGGCTGGCAAGGCAAAGCCAAAAGTCACTCAAATGGGGCCATACACTTACAGGTGAAGTCTCTAATAGTAATGAAGTTGAGATATTTAATTGTTTGGTTGAATGTTGTAATGTTCCGATAGATTGTTTTTGTGCAAGACAACTTCACCATTAAGGGCTACTTGAAATTATTTGTTTACTGAATGATACAGTCTGTTGTCAGTGACAACCTGAGCACCCCAGTCAGGAAGTGACTCATGCATTTTAGAAGATAGGAAACAGGAAATGTTTGCCTAACCATTTCAAACTGAATGTCAAATATTAATGATGCACTGGAAAAAATAGAAATGGCGTATTTATTTTATTTTCCCCCAATGAGTTAACAAATGTAGATTTAAAAAAACAAGCAATCAAAAAAAAAATTATAATAATTTTTTATATTATCATTAAACAAAATGTATCTCTCTGTTAACAGGGAATACCGTCCCAGAGAAAATGTCACTTTCCTTGAAAATGGGACAAAAATCTTTGCAACAAACCCCAAGAGCTTTGTGTTTCTTCGCGACATGTCAGTGGGAGATCCTGAGGTTGATTGTGTGACAACAGTTAACATTCCATTCATTGTAAGAAGGCTTTTGTTTGCTTGCTTTTAAATCAGCAACACATAATTTTACATTTAGACTTAGTTTGCCCGTAGCATTTATATTTGATCATTTGCTAAACTGATTATCACTGATCCAAATGCAAAAGATTTGCTCTAAATTCTCTTTCTTGTTTTTCAGGCTGTAATGAATGAGTTGAATTCCTACTCCTTCCTTTTGAGGACTGCTGTGTCTATGTGGATGGGATCCATGGGGATTGATGTCTTTATGAATCGCACAGTCCATGAGATTTTGTGGGGATTCAAAGATCCACTGCTGACTAAACTCCACTCCTTCAGACCTGAAGTGGATGAGCATTTTGGCCTCATGTATAATGTAAGAATCTGAGAGTAATATAATTATATTCCTATTCATAACAGGTTGGTCAAAATGAAGAGAAAAGTTCAAATACATTTCTGTCGGTTGCTATAAATTACATTCATGGACAATATTGTAAAAAAAAAAAAAACTCTGATTAATTTTACCCCCCTATTTTTGTAATATAATTACAAAAATAAAATTACAATTCTGTTAATATTTATATGACATTCTTTTGTCTGTAGAATGCAAAAGGAGATGTCAAAATGTCTAAAATGACAGTCACCATAAAATTTCATTGCATGTTTTTTCCATATATGCGTATCAGACCAGGATAATCTTGTGACGTCATTATGATACTCTCCGTCATAGACTGCAGATGTTCACCAGTTTTGACACAGTGGCCTGGTTTACTGTAATTGGTTTTAAACTCTCTTTGGGGATTATATGTGAAATATATTTAGAAAAAGAAATTGCATATCCACAGTTTGTGAGATTTGTAGGAATGATTTCAGGGCATTTGAACCAGTCAATCACTGTACACTAATAAAACCTTTAGGCTTTCCCTTTCTGCTTTCATGTCAGGGCAGTTAAATAACCCATTTTCCTACTTCTATAGACCTTTTCATTGTCATCTTCACTCTTCCCTGACCAGTGATTCAGATGAATTTTGTTTAATGGTTTTAACATTTAATAACTTATTTTGATGGCAGAAAAATGGAACCCATGAGGGTGAATTTGTCTTCCATACTGGAGAGAAGAACTACATGGACTACGGCAAGATTGACACATGGAATGGAATAAGGTACTTCAATCCTTACATAACCTGCATTGCCTTACTGACATAGTGAGAACATTTGCACACTCACTTGACTTTTGCTCTCTTTACTTTGGAAACTGGGTTACACATGCACAGCATGCTTGTATTAGATGACCCCATGTCATTACCAAAGTATAAAGTTCAGGACAAGAACCAATACACTATTCAATAAACCCATATCCCCATTTCACTGCCCCAAATTCTTTAAATATCACAAAAAGCATAATTTTAAGATGTGGAGTTATATTAAAATGTGTATTTCAGTAAAATAAGTGAGAGTAAGAGATAAATACACCTTTCTGTTGAAAAACTGTAAAGAAAACAGTGCAATCACCATTTATTCTTTTTCAAATTTTCTTGCAGTCAGATGAATTGGTGGTCGTCTAACCAGAGCAACATGATCAATGGTACTGATGGCAGTGTGTTCCACACCTTCCTGTCCAGGAAAGAGCTCCTCTACATCTTTGCTGCTGATCTATGCCGGTAAGCAAAGTATTTAAAGACGTACAAGCTACTTGGTTACTTCCCAGCAAGCATAAAACATTTATAAAACATTTTACTTTGTCGTTTTGGAATAGCGGTTTGGTTACGCCACACTGCAACATTTTCAAAAATGTCCAGAAATGTCCACAGCTATAATAAAATATAATGATGTAACCAAAACGTTACGTACAGTTTATTTTTTTACAGTTTACCTGAAACATATACAGTAGCCATGACAAATTCAGACCAGCAAATTAGGTGTCTCAGGCCACGTCCACACTAATACGTTTCTGTTTAAAAACGCATTAACTTCACAACGGTTTGGCCCTCCGTCCACACTGAGACCGCACTTTAGTCCAGCAAAACCTGGGCTTTTGAAAACGCTTTCCTAAGTGGATACATTTGAAAACACAGTCTTCGCGTTTAAGTGTGGACGAGGGAAATGGAGATATTAGAAAACGATGAAGTATTTGTTGTCACGTGAAGCAGTCATGTGATCCATTCAACCCAAAACAATCAAGATGGCGGCCCATTTTGTAGCGGCGTTGTGTGCCTGCTATCCGCTTTAATATCATTGTTTAAAGTTAAATGTTACTTGGTATAACCTTCAAATTGCATTCCTTCAAAGGCGATGGGAGGCATACTCGGAATTGCTGTTTGACGGCGAAATGTGAGGACAATTGCGTTTCAGACCGTACATGGAAATGACACAGGGACAAATTGTTTCCTCATGCGCTGTAAGGGGATTTAAGCACTTTCAGTGTTTCAAAAACGAAAACTTGGTTTCTTTCCAAATTTTTGTGGTTGTAGTCTCATATTTTTATCTTTTGCTCACTAATATGGTTTTAAATGTTTTTGGTAACAGCTTTCTTTGAAAGATGTACTTGGTAAAAACATTTTGACAACTTTTTGCAAACGGTTGGACTTGTAGATTACGAAAACGTTGCAAGGGGACATACTAACAACATTTCTGCAATGTTGTGAAAATATGTTTTTATTGCCTTATAAACCTGACATCTGTTGTCTTGTGTATGATAAAAGCATCATCGCAACCTTTTCATGACTTAAAAAAAATCATTTGATGATTATTTATTCTTGTACGCATGTTTTTTGTGTGTGTGTGCAGGTCTATTCATTTAGGTTACGTGAGCGACAAAGAGGTGAAGGGTATTCCTGCCTTCCGCTTCGCCCCTCCTTCAGATGTACTGGCTCCCCCTGATGAGAACCCAAGCAATGCTGGCTTCTGCGTACCTGCTGGAGATTGCCTTGGAAAGGGAGTCCTTAAAGTCAGCGTCTGTCGGCAAGGTACGCCGTGTTTGTTGGAGCAAGTTTTTTTGGTGTTAAAAGTTGTGGGTTTAGTTTTGAAAGGCACAGAAACGAAAGCATTTCCTAGAATTGCATGCAAAATATGGTCATTTTTGAAATACAGTAATTTGTTTAGACTCTCTGTAGATGCTTGTACTTTAGAAATACTGGTATCAGTCCTATTTTTAGAGTGATAATAAATACGGTTCTGTTCACACACAGTTAGGCTATTAACAAGAGTGACGACTGCATTCTAGAATTGAACTGATGCCCTTAAGTTTATAGCACTTAAACACATTTTCAGTAAACCCATGCTGTGTGAATGAAAAATAGGAGTGCATAAAATTGCAGTACTCTAAATAGCTGGTCTAGACTGACGTGTAACCAAACTAATCTAAACCATATGTAAATAGTATTGAATTCCTGGATTTCTCATTACCGATCTGTGGCCTTTCAAACTGGAGTTCATGTTAGATCTGTCTGGGGTTGTTTGCTCACTCTTGGATCATGAAAAAGGCATCAGGGTTCAGTAATTAATGAGTAACTTTTAGTACAATTTTATTGTATTTATCAATCACTTGACCTGTTATAGGTGTCCTCCAACAAATTGCTCTTTCACAGCCTCTATTGCTTCCTCCATAAACTATTAAGCTAATATTGTTATCGAACAGTCGTAAACTCTCGCTTTTGTCATGTGCGTACTCCTGGCACAGCTGTTTGTATTTGCACATGCTTTGATTAGTCATCCTTCCTCGAGGGCATCATGAACAGTCATTTAATAGTTATATTTAGGGTGTTATTGAAATGGGATCGTAACATACAACATCTGAGAGATTCTGAGGAATTATGTCAAGCTTATGATCTCAACACCACACAAATGTAGTAATTTGTGCAATTGGTAGGTGATCAGGTCACTACATGGCCAAGTATGTGTCACTCATTTCTTGATACAGAAAGAGGACGTTTCATTTACGGCTAGTTTGCTTAAAGACACGAAAACTACCTGAACGTACCATGTAACGGAAAATATCAAAACAAGAGAGATGGAAGATCTAAAACCTGCACATTTTCATTAGACAAAGGTCATTAGACAATAGGTCATTAGACAAAGACGTTACTATTTTTGCATATTCACATAGACCTTTTCATTTCCTAAACGTAACTAAACGGTGTTCTATTAATAATTGTCAACTGATCTGTTTAAAGGAACAACAACTAATGCTTTGCTCTCCAATTTCTCTTTTGATTTATAGGTGCACCCATTGTTGTGTCATTCCCTCATTTCTACCAAGCTGATCGTAGCTACATTAGTGCCATTGAAGGCATGAATCCAAATGAGGAGGAACACGAAACATACCTCGACATCAACCCAGTAAGCAGTGTAGACGCTTTATGGTTCCTATGTTTACAGCATGACCTTTTAGCACTTGTGGTTTTTATAGTCTGTAAACAGAATGCACCCCTCCTTCCCACAACTGAATAAACTTTGGTAAACACGACTGAATGTGAAACCACACCTGAATTTCACTAGAATGCCTGTGATTATTGGATTATCATTGCATTTAATGACGGAAAATTCACCCATTAAGTTTGAGTCCCTTATGTTGCTGTATGACCTTACTCTAATATATTAAAGGGATAGTTCACCCGAAAATACAAATTCACAGTTATATTTTTAAACAAAAACTTAAAAAACTAAAATAAAAATTCTAACCTAATTTACTCACGTATGCCATCCCAGATGTTTATGACTTTCTTTTCTTCTGCAGAACACAAATGAAGATTTTTAGAAGAATATTTCTGCTCTGTAAGTGCATACAATGCAATTGAATGGTGACCAGAACTTTGAAGGTCCAAAAAAAAAAGTAATCCATACGTCTACAGTAATTTAATCCATGTCTTCAGAAGCGATATGATAGATGTGGGTGAGAAATGGATCAATTATTTTTACTATAAATTCTCCTCCCTGCCCAGTAGGTGACGATATGCTCAAATAATACGAATTGCCAAAAACAAAAAAATTATTGAAAAGAGAGAATTATAGTTAAAAAGGATTTGTTTCTCATCCACACCTATCATATCTATTCTGAAGACATGTATTAAACCATTGGAGTCTTATGGATTAGTTTTGTGCTGTCTTTATGTGCTTTTTGGAGCTTGAGATGTCTGGTCAACATTCACTTGAATTGTATGGACCTACAAAGCTGAGATATTTTTCTAAAATATAGTAATCACTATGTTATTGGGCACTTTTGCTAATGGAATAAATAAAGTATTGGTGACTGTGACTGTGCAATGGCATCAGGACAATAACTGAAAACCATTTAAAAACGTTTCAGTGCACCTTTAACACTGTTATTCTAAATGGAAATGATAAAGTCTATATGTGATGTTTGACTTTTGTCCCTTACTTATTTTCTACAGACCACAGGGGTCCCCATTCGTGCCTGCAAGAGAGCTCAGCTCAATGTCATCCTAAAGAGAGTCAGTGGCTTCCCGTGAGTAAAACATCTTAAAAAATCCCTGAACAAAATCATGCGTATTTGGAATGGAAAAAAATGCAAATTAAGCTTTTTTTTCTTTCTTTCTTTTTTTAGCAAAACAAAATTCCTAAATGGGACAATTTTTCCTATCATGTATGTCAACGAGGTGAGTTTCAATTTACTCCTATTACCTTCACACCAGTTTTTCTGTGTTCATAATTTATGCACTCCACTGCATTTCATTCAGTGCTCTGGAAATCCCTTATATTTTTAGACGGCAACTATTGACGATGACTCAGCTGCCCAGATGAGAACACTTCTGATCATTGTAACAGTGGTGTCCAATTTCCCTGTCATCATTGTGGGGCTGGGGGTCATTTTACTCGTGGTCCTGATCTTCCTTGTCTGCAGGAATCGCCAGAGACAGGTAAAAAAAATGTCTTCTATATTGCCTTATCTTAACTTGAGGAAAGACAAGATATGTTGTTCGTAGGTCAAAAAAACTTTTTTCATTGAACTCTGGTCTTTTCAAAAACTTCCTTGATGTCATAGCATTTTGGGAGAATATTAACTTTTACTCTATTCACAAAGTCTTTAAAATACCAGCAACCTTACACACCCTTGGCGTCAAAGCCAATTACATGTGTCACTAGCCTTGAAGGCATTAACCTTAGTTATAATTCCCAAGCACGCACCTGCATGAGGGAACGCATGTGCTTTACCTTCAGTGCATGAATTACTTGAAATGTGTTATTTTATTATATAATTTTTTAGATTGTGAAGCAATTTTCTATTTAATTGGATTGGCCATCAAATTGAACTTGTGTTATGATGCAAACTAAACATACTAATGATGGAATACTCAAAACATTTTGTCAGTTAAAAAACATTTGCTTTACTATTTTATATATACACTAATAATTAGGGCTAGGTAAAAATATAGATTTTACAATCTCAATATCGATTCTTAAGTCCCAAGATCGGGCCTTCACTTTATGCAGCAGCCCTCTATAATGCAAGTAAATCACTCACATGTGAAACCAAATCTCACGCTGTATGACAAAACATTTCTATGATCGGCCACTGGCTAGTAAATGTTCAGATTTCACTCTCCAGTGATTTGAGTAGTATAGTGGAAAAGTTATTAGCACCGAGATCGTTTCACTGCGTGTTGAGAGTAAACATTTGGTTCAACTCGTTCTGTGTATCTAAAGACAAGATCCACGGATCCCTATATCATTGAATAATGTCACTTTTAATACCCTTTCGGTTTTTTACAGTCAGTTGTTGATTAAAAATAACAACTTGTTTTAATTTCTTTTAAACACACATTGATGCGGTAAAGAAAGTACCTTCATATTCACTTGTTATAATTAAGCGCATTAGCTGAGAGAAAATGTATTTTATATGTAAGCAAAATGGACATTGTAACAGAAGTGTACCCATATGAATCAATAACATATTGAGATCGGAATCGAATCAAAACGATTTGGAAAAAGTATATCAATATCTACTAATAATAAACTATTAAAACCCTACTAATAATGAGTCTAAAAGTTTTTTAGTTGTGTTAATTTTTTCACATGAAATTTGCCAATTGATGCATAATGCTGTTATGTTTTCATTTCCAGTAACATTTCCTCCCTTTTTTTTCCCCAATTCAGAATGAAGTTAAACGTATTGATTTTAATGAAGCTTTTCATTCTTTTGCTGTAAGTCTTCATTTTTTCCTTACACACACATTTTCCTTTCATTTTGTTCAGATTTGCCTGTAATGTCATTTAGTGCACTATTATCATTTTAGGGAAAAGTTTGTTTTTTAACTTTTTGGAACATGCTTTTATTTCTGCAAAACATGTTCATTGCTTTCCTGCATGCATCATTTTGTGATGTAGTTCTGCAGTGTTTCAAACTATTACATTAGATGTTCATTAAATAGTGTGTTGGTTATGTATTACATGATTTTAAGTTGAAATCTGTTTATTCAACTCCGCTTTGATTTTAACATTGTAGACATGCAATCTAATGTTCCTTTTTGTTCTTACAGACGACGAAAGATGAAACGGCTTATACCCAAGTTAGCAACCACGCAGAAAATTCGCCGGAGAACCGCACTAACCAGCCTTTGAGGAATGGATCTTATATTGCAATGTCACCAGTAGAGGCACAAAAGTGTTGATGAAGATGATTTGTGGACTCACACATGGACATCACATCCAGAAGTGCATCCTCGCCCTTTTTTATGTTTTACTTTTTCCACTGTGCAATTTGTCTTCGGGGGTCAGTCCTCACACACAGACAAACAACACCAACGTTTCCCGAGGGTCACTTGTTTTAAGGTTGACTCGTTACTTATTCTGACCTTTTTGAGCATGGCCGTGTCAAACTGCCATATCTTACAAAAAATATATAAACACAAAACTGTCTCTGAGTTCCCAGAGGCTTCTGTTGCCTAGTCATGAGAGGCCTGATAAACACTCTCTTGCCTTTAAAAAGTATATGCATTGCATGTTCACAGAATCCATAGTTTCTGTAGGGGTCATAAACCCTGTTAGCATGAGTGAGCATAAAGAAGGAACTACTGGAAACCATCTACACTCACTCATGTCTTGGAAAGTGTTTCTTTTCAAAATTCTTCCCACACTACTGTATACGGGTCTGAACAAGTGGGCCTTGAACTAACAAAGCTCTATTTGTCATACCTGATAATGAGCAGATAAATGCAAACTATTGAATTACTTCTAAAATGTTTTAGAGGGCTAAAAGGTTTGATATGCTAAGAAAAAAAACTGGGTCTAATCCAGTACTTTGTGTGTATGATTGTTCAAACCAGTATGTTTGCGTGAATGTATGTCTGGAGGCATGCTCGTGCTTGCACGTGTTTGTCACACTGTGGTGAAATGCTGTGGTTGCTCACTTTCGACCATTTTGCACGATGCAGTGTGACAAAAAGTGGACACTTCAGCGGTCCTCTCCATTTCACGCTGTCTGACTCATGGCCAAATTCATTCACTCAACCAATGCCAGAAATGAAAACGTCTACTTAAAATAGGTCATTAGAACAAGAGTCACCATGCATTACAAGTCATGCTAGCTTTTTATTCTTTTATAAAGAAAGAACAACAGGCATAGAAGACTCATAAGTTAGACTTTCTTGCTGCCTTACAATTACTTATAAATGCAAAAATGTGATTTTGCTGCATGGTAATGGTAGGCATAAGATGGAAAACCTTTGGCATTGGGCAGAAGAAACGTCAGACTACCTCTGACCAAATCCAGTCCTGAAACATCCGAAAATCAAACATTTCACCGCAAAAGTCTGTTCTATAATCACAAGAGCACAAACACGGTTTCTCGCAGTCTAATCAGTCTTTGACAACAGAAAGAGTAACAGATCAGCAGGTTTAGGGTTATCAGTGACGTCTGCGTGTTTTTCTGTGCACGTTAACCCTCTGTGAGGCAACTTCCAGAATCACTGCTAGTGTCCATCTAGAGTTTTATTTTTGTCTTTGATGTTTTGTTTTTTTGTCAATGATGTTCAAGCCTTCGCTATTGCCTCTTAAAAGTGAATTAAGGCCATATATAAATCCATTTGAAAAGGATATAATAGCTGCACACTTTCAATAATATCTTTAAAGGTTTATATATATATATATATATATATATATATATATATATATATATATATATATATACACACACTCAAGTCTACTCATGCATTTTATTGTTTTGTCTAAATGAATCATTTTAGGTGTTTGTTGGAAATTGCCATAACCCATATTGTTTTGTTTGAAAAGTGTCCATTGAAAATGTATTATGTATGTGTAAAATCATTCCCATTTTGGAAATATTGGGAACAAATCTAATGCCAAACACTTACTGGGAAGATTGGCACTTGTAAATGTTACTTTACTTGACTTAAAGGGATAGTTCACCCAAAAATGAAAATTCTCTCATCATTTACTAACCCTCATGCCATCCCAGATGTGTTTACATTACTTTCTTTCTTCTGCTGAACACAAACAAAGATTTTTAGAAGAATATCTCAGCTCATTTGGTCCATACAATGCAAGTGAATGGGTGCCAACATTTTGAAGCTCCAAAAATGACACAATTTATCATATAATTATTCCAAATAACTTCAGCAGAAGAAACAAAGACAAACACTTCTGGGATGGCATGAGTGTGAGAAACTTATGAAAGAGTTTTCATTTTTTTGTGAACTATTCCTTTAAAACCATCTGTTACCTGTTGCAACCATGGTTTCTGTGGATTGCAGCGTACATTGTGGCAAATTTGCTCGTGCCATGCATTTAGCTTATCTTTTAAAGATTTAGTGCAAGTTTTAAACTGGAAACGTTGTGAACAGTGTCTTATGCAGCTGTACCTGACTGAAAACAGAGAGAAAAGCAATTGAAGCTTTAGTGTAATTGACCACAAGTCAATTACAGTTTCTCTTGGAGAGTTACATGTTTAGTTATCAGCACACAGTGTATAAATGTACAAAAAATGGCCTCTGTCGAAGGCCCTGCTGGACAATTGTATCTCAAGTGGTGGGACTTGTAAGATGTGACTTGAGTTTGTGAGATCTACAACCTGAGCCATTTCTATACGGTTTCCAGCTTCCTAATGGTGACTTTTGAAACGTATTGCCTCTTGTTCAGTTGTTCCCTATATGCTTGACCAAAGATAACATTGGTTTTGTAGATAACTGGTTTGTTTACGTTCCACAGTGCCATCGATTTACCGTTTAGAAGAGCATCAGAACCTTTGTCTTCAAGGGCAAATGGATGAAAAAAAAAAACATTTTAAAGTCAGAAAAATATTTTCCAGAGCAAAGTATGTGAGTTTATAATGTGTTTAATACAGCAAAGAACTTAAAATGTAAAGTATTGCCACAGTGTGCAAATAAACTCAGTATTATGTATTGACACAGCAATATGACATGTACAAAGCTAATTTTATTATGAAGTAAAAAGGTTTTGTAATCAGACAAACAATATTTATGTATTCATATGTTCAATGGTATGTATATTATCTGACTTTGTAAGGTATTTTCTTTGGTCTTTTTCATTTCTATATTTTGTAATATTTCAAGTTTTATTTTTAGTTCCTCCACAGATTTATGAAGTAGTACCAAGTGAATATTGTCCTAAGTCCATGATGGAACAGTGTATGTGGTTGTAACTAAAAACTGTTACTTTGATTGAGAAAGGCTTGTGTTGTATCAGTGGGGTGTGAGCCTATCGTGTGTAATGATCTCCTGTTATGCAACTTCCACAAGCTGTCAATACACTGTTATTGTCCAGCTGGAATAACAAAGGGAAGGCTGAGTGTCTTTTGAGTTCCTTTAGGAAGATTGCTGTAGTGCCATGTTGGGTACAAGGGAAGTTTCCAATTGCAATCTAATCTTTTTTTTTCATAGATGAATGATGCCCTCCTTCAGGGATGAGCTTTTAGTGCCATACCATCCTTGTTTATTTCAGTTGCTTTAGTAGTGACGTTAAAGAAAGTGTAGCATTTTTTTGTTCTTTTTTCCCTCTGCCTTCCTTTCAGGGCTTGTAATTTACTCACAACATCTTTGAGGGTGGTCTTAGAAAACACTGAACATTTAATCTTTTCCTCCTGAAATACATTGGGTTCTTGCTGCTGAGAATGACAATCCTTATGTCATGTTAGGTGCAAAATAATTTCAATTTAATATTAATTTTTAGTTTTGATAATTTACTCTGCACAAATCTTTCTACAATGCTTTTGTAAACATTTTTAGTGTTATTTGCAAAAAATAATAAATAAAAAAACTAATCTTGAATTTCTTGCAAATCCTTTTGTTGTCTGTCTTCTGATTTCATGTCACATACACTCAGTTTGGGAACACATGTAGCCAATTTGCATAAATCAGCATCTTTGTCATAATTTAATAATTAGATTGTAGGAATTCTTTTGGAACTGGATTTTTGGATTTTTCTTATTTCAAATGAACGCTTTATAAATACACTTTTCATTTTAGAAACATTTTAGTTTTTAGCTTGTTTTAAAACCGTATGTATAGTCCTTCAGTGTGACAAATTAATATTTACTTATAAAAGTAAATATATGAAGTCAATTAAAGGAATATTCCAGGTTCAAATCAAGTTAAGCTCAATCAACAGTATTTGTGGCATAATGTTGATTACACAACAAAAAAAAGGTCAACTCTCCCTCCTTTAAAAAAACAAAAATGTGGGTTCCAGTGATGCACTTTCAATGGAAGTGAATAGGGGCCAATCTGTAAACTTTAAAATACTCACTTTTCTGTGTAAAGTTAGTCAATGTTACAACTTCGTTGCCATGACCATGTAATGTCAACAAACTCTAAAATTACTGTCAAAATGTAAACAACTTTACAGCTCAAATAATAAATGTTATTATTTTTAACATTTTTAACAGAAGAATTAATGTACGTGAAAAATTATTAGCTTCACATTTCTGATTTATACCCTCCAAAAATTGGCCACATTCACTTCCATTGTAAGTTACTTAACTTTACTCACTTTAACCATGATTTTTTTTTTTTTTTAAGAAAATGAGGGACAAGTCAGTTTTTATTTATTTATTTATTTTGGTAATCAACATGCCACAAATTCTGTCGATTGAGCTTAACTTGTATTGAACCCGAAATAGTCCTTTAATGAGGTCATAAAAACTATAAAATTATAAAAGAAATGTTGGCCTACTAGTTATTTAGGCTAATACGGTTTTAAAACAATTAGCCTACAACATATCCGGTCTTCTAATTTGATGTGATACAAGTGCAAATTCTTTACATTTTCCTTATTTATATCACTTGAAAAGGTTACTTTATTTTTTTAAGTTTACAAGCGGCATTCAAGTAGCTCAAAAATATTTTCTAGAGCATACTATGTGAGTTTATAATGTGTTTATTACAGCATAAATTATCAAGTGTTGCCACAGTGTGCAAATAAATCGCTGTATTCTGTATTGACACAGCAAGATGATATGTGAAAAGCTAATCTCCTGAAGTAAAAAAAGAGTCTATAATCAGACAAACTATTTATGTATTCATATTTTGGTCATGCTTCCAGGTTTCATATACTTCAAGTGGGTGGAAAAACGCAATCTCCAAAACGGTTTGTCAAGTTTTCGATTAAAGAACATAAATAAAACCAGAAGTTAAATCAGACAACAATTGTATCATAAATTGTGCTTTTTTAGCTCAGAAAAACGCTATTTTTCAGGCTGGTTCAGTTAATGCGCATGCGTATTCTCGAGTTGACAGGCAGGTGATGTCTGTATATAAAAAGTAATTGGCTATTCATTCTCTGCATTCGCCATATTGGGCGTCTTAATTTCTCACATTAATTAATTGTAATTAAGTTCTCCGTCTCGGAATAATAGTTTCTGGCAGGACAATGGTCGACATGTCATGTCCAACAATCCAAAATATTTAATGATTTACAGAAAGCTAATGCAAAAAAAATAAATAAATAAAAATAATAATATTTCTGAACGACTACAGGAGTGTTGAAACCACTACAGCGATTACCTCTTAAGTGAAAATGAGGTATAGACTGGGAAATCCGTTTTAAAAATATGCAGTGACTCAGCAGCAGACATGCGAAGACTAGTGCACAATGATTTAGCCCTAAACTTGTTTAAACCCTTCTCCACCCACACACCAAATACACAATGAAACGAGGCTGAGCAGTTAAAGTCAGAAATGAAGCTCATTAAAGAACGGGAATCAAAAAACAAGAATTATGATATCATGCCCCCTTGTGGTGTATCACAGTTAACATGAAAGATCAACAGTGAGAGAAAAAAGAAAGAAATGACATCGTTGTGCAGTTCTTTGCATATTGTTACGTTCCGGCTCCAGGAAGTAACAAAATAAAGGGATCAGAGTCCAAAGATATATTTAACCAAAATATTTAATTACGTCCAGGGGATAAATAATAAAGAAAATAGATGTTCAACAGCAAATAAACAAACAATAAAGAACAAAACAATATGAAGGTCCTACTCCTGATGTACACAGCTACAGGATAGGGATCAGAGCTCTCTTCCACAAAGGCCAGCCATCTTAAATAATGCTTCCCAAATTCCAGACAGGTGTAGATCCTTATCTGGCAACCTATAAAAGAAAAGAGAGGACAACAGAACAAACCCAAAACAAACATTGAGCCATAACAATACATACGGGAGGATGAAAACAACATCAAGCATGGGCTGATTCGTCACAAGATATGAAAATATATGCTTAGAAAATGCTTACTTGATAAGAAAATGTTTCCTCAAAGCTTTATGACCACAAACAAACTCCCTCTAAAAATTGCTAATTTATGGTAGCCTACTACTTCCCGAAAGTCGCATTCAAATAGGCAAGCAATATACTTACTTATCTGAAAACCTTTGCCTAACCTAAATGAAGCTCAGTTGTGTTGTTTTTAATAACAAAAACTTACTGTAAAGCTGTAAATCAATATGATTCTCCCTCAACACTGTGTAGAAAGGAAGTCAAGTCAAGTCAAGTGGTTTTTATTGTCGTTTCAACCATATACAGTTAGTACAGTACACAGTGAAACGAGACAACGTTCCTCCAGGACCATGGTGCTACATAAAACAACATAGGACAAACACAGAACAAACACAGAACCACATGAGACTACACAACTAAATAACATACCTATATAAATTGCACGCGCAAACATGTGCAAAAAGTACGGGACAGTACAATAAATTACTGTGAAGAGTTTGGCAGAAAATCTAAAATAACAAACTGGACCGTGAAAATAGGTGAATTGAGTTTATAGAGTTGAGAAATGTTTTTTATAGTGTATGAATTTTTAAAGTGTAGTATCCTCCCAATCAGGGGAGCATCTCTCATCATTCTCTCACCCTCATGCCATCTAAGATGTGTATAACATCCTTTCTTCTGCAGAACACAAATTAAGATTTTTAGAAGAATATTTCAGCTCTGTGGGTCCTTTCACAGTTCTGGTCACAATTCACTTGCATTGTATCTTCTAAAATCACATAAAGGCTGAATAAATATTAATCCACTGGTTAAATCTATATCATCTGAAGCGCTGTGATAGGCATGGGTGAGAAACACATCAAACCTTGTTCTTTAAATCTCCACATTTGTTCAACTCCGACCAGTAGGTGGCGATATGCATGAAGAATGTGACTTGCCAAAAAAAACACACAAAAAAACACAACAACGACAACAACAACAACAACAACAGAAGAAGAAGAATGTAAATGTGAAAGTGGACATTTATGGGGAAAAACAAACAAAAAACAAAGGACTTAAATATTTTATCTGTTTCTCACCCACCTTCACACCTATCATATGACTTCTAAAGAGATGTATTTAACCACTGCAGTCATATGGATTACTTTTAATACATGTGCTTTTCTGTGCTTTGTTTCAAACGCATGTGATGTGTTGTCACTAGATTTAGCATGTTAGCCAACCTCAGTTCAACACTTGTATCTCAAACATCGTGCTGGTAAAGCATTCAACTCATATTTGTAAGATGCTGTCTACCATTGCAGGCAGGTAACTCCATCCCTTCAGCTGCATACAGCAAGCACCAAGTGCATGAAGTGTCCAACATTCCAGGTTATGCGTGTTTGGATCATAATTAATTTTAACAATAATTCACCAAATTCACCCTAGAATATGATAAACGAAAAACTTTTTGAGAAGGGTGGCACAGTGGATCAGAGGATAGCACTGTTGCCTCACAGCAAGAAGGTCCCTGGTTTGAGTCCTGGCTCACCCAGGGCCTTTCTGTGTAGAGTTTGCATGTGCTCCCTGAGTTCATGTGGGTTTCCTCTGGGTGTTCCACTTTTCCCCAAAGTCCAAAAACATGCAGTTTAAGTAATGCTATAAATTGCCTTTTGGTGTGAATGTGTCTGTGTACTGTATGTTAGCCCTGTGAAACTAGACTGGGTCTAGTTTCCCAAAAGCATCATAAGCCTAAGTAGATTGTAGAATCCAATTTAGGATTAATCTTAGTTTTGTGGCCCGTTTTCCAAAAGCACTTACATCTTCACTAATCCTGGAAGCTTTTATTTTGAGAGGAATTTGTGAAAACAAAATATTAGAAATGCACACCTGATTATGGAAGTACATTGTGTAAAAGAAAAAGATTGTTCTGCACAAAGTTGATGTAATGTAACAATATGCAGTTAATTAGGTTGAATATTTAAGAAATATTGAAATATTTAATTTTAGTGAGGTAAATTACAAATGATTGTAAATCCATAGATTTCCATTGTGTATTATAAAGTTTATTCTAGTGTAATCCATAGACTTCCATTGTAAATGCATTATTGTAAATGCCTTTGTATTTTTAGTTTTTTCAATATGATGGACGAGGTGAAATTATTTTTTTGTCGTAATTGACAGCATGCCACAGTTTCTGTCAATCGAACTTTAAACAAGGTACCATATTGAACCTGGAACATTCATAAAGTGTTCAACCACATGATAACAACCCACATATAAAGGTGCAATGGTGAAGTATTTTGGCTAGCTCAGGGAGTAAAGACACTGACTACCACCCCTGGAGTCGCAAATTCGAATCCAGGGCATGCTGAGTGACTCCAGCCAGGTCTCCTAATCAACCAAATTGGCCTGGTTACTAGGGAGGGTAGAGTCACATGGGGTAACCTCCTTGTGGTCTATAATGTGGTTCTCATGTGGTGAGTTGTGTGTGGATGCCGCGGATTGACTGTATCAGACGTGGAGGCAACTGAGATTCATCCTCCACAACGGAGGCAACTGAGAGTCACTACACCACCACAAGGACTTAGAGCGCATTGGGAATTGGGCATTCCAACATACTGAACAGTGGTTTGACTTACTCTGTGTCTGTCCACTAGGGCTATCAGAGCCAGATCTGTGGTATCTCAAATCCCTCCATGGACAACAAGCACCCGGTGATCAATTACTGTCACTGAGGGCAGCCAGCTGAAGATCTTTTGAAGCAACTTGATACGCTTTCCATGCATCTTAAAGGAATTGAACAAACTTATATCTGAACAAAGAGACCATGCAATGTAGGAAATTCCATATCAAATAGATTTTCTTCATAAGGTCAAGCTTAGAAGATAAAAGACTTAGTCACCAGTTTACTTTATTTTAATAAATGGATCTCTTTTTTTGTGCCTGCAAAAATTGTTTAGCCATGTGTTTCTTACCCTAAATCTGCCAATAAGCTCAATATTTCGCCTCCAATCTGTCTGTCTGGTTAGTGCTTTCTGACCACTTTCATAACTTTAAAAACCAATGTCCTGAAGGTTGTCTTTTCCAAAAAGAAACAATACTCGACCAGTCAAGATCATCTTAATGCCCATCTGCTTCACTTGCAGCATCCACTAAGACAGGGGTTTTCAAACTGTGGTCCGAAAAAAAAAAAAAAAAAAAACTATTTAATTTAGTTGAATTTTTTTCTCTTCAGTTGAACATACAAACAGAAAAAATATAGACTTTACCTTTCGGAGCTAATATTTTACAGATAATCTTTTATTCATATAATCTGACTTTAGTACAATGACAATATAAAAGCCAATTATTTAATTTCACCAACATGCAATCTTTATAATATCACACTATTTTTCAAATTTTACACAGTAAAATTGGGCTTTATACATGAAAATATAAAGCTGCTTTTATATTTTAGGAAGGGGGTGCCTCGCAAGAATATTATATTTGGGGGTCCTTGGCATCGAAAGGTTTGAAAACCACTGCTCTAAGACAGTGATTCTCAACCAGGGGAATGTAAGTAGATGTGATTTTGCTTTGTTTAACTTATACGCCTTAAAACAAAATAGTAGGGGTTATGGCAGCATAAAAATATAGATTTTCCGATTAATTGCAAAAAGATGAGATCCATAAAATCAATTTGTCTTTGATCATGTCTCTTTAAATATCCTATCTGTTCTTCACAATCTAAAAACAAAACAATAAGCCATAATGCTGAAGTAGTTCGTTTAAAGCCGTTTAAAGCAATTTTCTAGCTGTAGTCGTGTAGTAGTAATGCAAGTGATCACGGAGAGCTGTTGTATGTAAACAATGACTGACGGATTCACTTCACATCATAAAATGCTCGTATTACACACAAACATTTTCTTTTGCCACCACCTGCTGGCTAGCATATTCCTTTTCCTTACATTTACATTTATATAGCCCTTTTCTAGGCACTCAAAGCGCTTTACATTGTATAGGGGGACTCTCCTCAACCACCATTACATATGTTGACAACATATGTAATGTAAAAAAATAAAATACAAAATCCATCTAAGAGACACTCATACAGTAACTCTTAACACATATGCACTACTCTTACACTTTAGTTTAGAACAGCACGAACACAAGCGGAGTGATACACATGCAGTGAAGCGTCTGAGTGTTGATGGTGCAGACCATCAGTGCTCATGGAACATCTATCATCCAATCAGATTTGAGGACCGGAACTAACTTGTGTAAATATATATATATATATATATATATATATATATATATATATATATATATATATATATATATATATACGATGTGCATTATTATGTGCTCAAAACGAAATGCTGAAACAGCCAATTATCTTAAGAGACGGTACAATTTTAGCACTGGTTCAATGTAATTAATAACAACCTTGTATTTCCTCAGCACTTCTTTGGTGAAGCCATACCTCTGAATAGGAATAAGCACCTAGATTTTAATATAGTATGATGAGATGCCTTTAGAATATATTACAAATAATATAAAAAAATTATTAAACATTTAAAGGAATATTTCTCCCCAAAATGAAAATTCTCTCATCATTTACTCACCCTCATGCCATCCCAGATGTTCATGACATTCTTTCTTCTGCAGAACACAAACAAATATTTATTTCATCTCTGTTGGTCCTTACAATGCAAGTGAATGGTGACCAAAATATTGAAACTCCAAAAATCACATAAAGGCAGCATAAAAGTAATCCATATGACATATGAAGAAATCTATGTCTATGTAGGTGTGGGTGAGAAACAGATCAATATTTAAGTAATTATTTACTATAAATATTCACTTTTATAGTTAAAAATTATTTAACTATTGATCTGTTTCTCCAATGATGGCATTCCATTCTGGAAGAATTCAGTGGAAGAATAAATAGTGCATACTTCTGGCTTAGTTTTTTTTTAAAGATGTTCAGTATATTTTCAGACTAACACATTACAATGTTAATATATACCTTGTAAAATATTAGTAGCAAGTCCTCTAATTGTACATGTAAATCACCTGTAATAAAGTCCATATCCATAAAAAATTATCCATATCTTGTGGAAAGGTTAGCTGTGGGCCAGAATAGATGTCTGGCACATCGATATTGGTGTAACTGAAAAATCTCTCCCACTCTACATCTTGGCATACTTCATTTTCTCTGAAGATATGTGAAATCAAGTATCCTACAATGAAGAAAATCTGTGATACTTTTAGCATTGATAGGTTTCTGAGGGGAACTGTATAGATTGTTTGCATGCAACAGGTTACTTACGTTCACTGCTTGAAGGAGTGAAGTTATCAACCATGTAAACAAGAACATTGTATAACTTTATGATGTGAGAAAAAGAAAGTAATCATCATATCATTGCAGTTGTTCTCTGTAATCATCAAGATGCATTACTTAGTCCATCCATCCATCTCTCTAATCATTGCAGTTTTGTTCTCCTGGATGCAGATTATTGGGGAATTCTTACATTGATCTGGTCTTGTAGGTCAAAATACTACATGGACTGGAAGATTTTACAGGTAGTTCTTCGTCTTATCTCCATGTGGGCTACATACGTACCAATGCTGGATCAGCACAGCATCCTTCATTGCAAAAAAGAAAAAATGAGGTTACAGTGAGACACTTACAATGGAAGTGAAGTCTTTTCTTATTTTATACCATTTTCTCCCAATTTGGAATGCCCAATTCCCACTACTAAATAGGTCCTCGTGGTGGCGTGGTTACTGACCTTAATCCGGGTGGAGGACAAGTCTCAGTTGCTTCCGTTTCTGAGACCGTCAATGCGCGCATCTTATCACATGGCTCGCTGTGCATGACACCGCGGAGACTCACAGCATGTGGAGACTCATGCTACTCTCTGCAATCCACGCACAATTTACCATGTGCCCCATTAAGAGCATGAACCCCTAATCATGATCACAAGGAGGTTACTCCATGTGACTCTACCCTCCCTAGTAACTGGGCCAATTTGTTTGCTTGGGAGACTTGGCTGGACTGACTCAGCACACCCTGGATAGTATGTTATCTTCACTAACTATTTACTGTCCTGCCTAATATTGTGTAGGTCCTCCTCGTGCTGCCCAAACAGCACCAACCTGCATCTCAAAAAAGTAATCTGAGATAATATTCTTCTCACCACTATAATGCAGAGTGGTTATCTGAGTTACAGTAGACTTTCTGCCAACTCAAACCAGTCTGGCCATTCTCTGTTGACCTCTCTCATCAACAAGGCGTTTTCATCCGCAGAACTTCCCCTCAGTGGATGTTTTTTGTTTTTGGCACCATTATGAGTAAATTCTAGAGACTGTTGTGCATGAAAATCCCAGGAGATCAGCAGTTACAGAAATACTCAAACCAGCCCGTCTGGCACCAACAATCATCCATGTGATTATCTATCATGCAATCGTGTGGCAGCAGTGCAGTGCATAAAATTATGCAGATATGGGTCAGGAGCTTCAGTTAATGTTCACATCAACCATCAGAATGGGGAAAAAAATTATTTCAGTGATTTGTACCGTGGCATGATTATTGGTGCCAGACAGGGTGATTTGTGTATTTCAGTAACCTCTGATCTATAAAAATCTATAAAGAATTAAAACATGAACTGAAATTTTATTTTCATTTAGAGTTTTTAAAAGTACATTTTAATTATATAAAAAATAAGTAAAATCTACTTTATTTCATGACATAATATTGATAGAACATTTCATACTTTTAACTTTCTTTATAAACTCAATTTTATTCATGTACTGCATAACTTACGATGCCTTTCACAGGAAACCTGATGCACAAAACACAGAACGGATCATGAACGGGTATTTTTGAGTAGAAAATTTACTTTATACTTCACAAAACAATAAGTTACCAAATGTAACAACAAAAGCAACAATGCAAACAATGGTGTAAATAAATTTGCAAACAGTGAAAACATGCCTTCCCATTCATTATTTAAGCCTGACGCATGCTGGGAACACCAACTTCAAATTTACTTATTTACCTTTGAAATATAATAAAATTAGCTAATAAATATGACTGATTTCTACTTTAGAACTGATACATGATGATGTATTGTAAAGATAACAAACAATCATAAATAATATTTACTTGTAAGCTAGAGCATCAACTTTTACATGTTTGATTGGAGTACAAATGTAGAATTTACGTAATATTTTCAAATTCACGCCTAAACTAACTTATTCAATGTAGAAAGTACTTCATCTTTTCTGGTATGTTTACTCCCTCACAGTGTGTTAGTTATGGTTGAGGATTAACAAGAGAAACTATAAACTGCAAATTAATCAAGACCTAGTCAACAATTAAACTAGAGTTTTACTATATTGGAGTACTTCTTATGGGATAATAATTCAAATATTGCAAAGCAGCAGATATTAAAACAGGCTACAGCAAATGTCAAGGAATGAGAATGAGTTAATCTTGGTTCATTCCTCTCTTGCACTGACTACTCAGACTAGCCTAAATCCTCCTCTTTACAAACCAGATGACATCAACACACACCTGTTCTGAAGCTTCAGTCTGTGTTCTATTTATTATTTCATTCTTAAAATTGTTTTATATTATTTAAAATACTTTTTATAATACAAAAGATATATGGGTAACTATTTTCCCATTTTTTAAATCAAGGCATCATTAACATCCATCACATATATTAAGTGTTCTATCTTTTGAGGGAATCCTGAATAACTATATTGTTATCCAGGGATTATGGACTCATTTGATTGTCTGTAAGTGAATGAAGTGATTCATTAGCTCCCCAGACATCACAATAATTTAGTGTTGAAAAGGGGGCACGTACTGTAGTTTTGAGGTTACACCACATAAGAGAGCTGTTGGCAAAAGCACATATGACATGGAGTGATCTTGTTCCTTTGACAATAGCGAGTGAACGCAGAGAACGTACTCTATGAAACTAATCGAATAGTTTGAAAATAAGACCATTTTGCTAATATGAACACTATTCTATAAATCCCAAATACAATTTCTTTTTTTTTTTTATCCAAATAGACATAATGTATAAATTGTTAACAACATTAAAACATAAGCTTTCTGAAATAATCCGGTCCTTGCCTATATTTCAAAATTGTTTTATGATTTTATGCTTTTATATATCACCTTTAAATTAGATTTGATACTGTATTTAGTACATTTAGTTATTTTCACAGAAGGCCTATTATGAAAGGCTGTGTAAAAATGCACAGCTCAATGGTTTTTATTAAATTTTTATTTTCATAAATAACAAGCCATAACATTTACAGAGCCGCAAGAGTGGTAGAATTCACCTGCTGGGTGTCTTCTAATGCAGGAAAAACTATATTTCCTCAGCATGTCACCCACATGTGCCCGTCTGTCATACTCCACTGGTGCAAGAGTTAGTCAATGCAATGAGCAGAAATACAAATAAACAAACTCATGAAGAAAAAAGGATGGTCACAAGTATCCCCATATCCACATTTGTCCCCATATCTCCAGATGGACCTTTCAAAGTCCTAAAATCCAATATTTTCCATCAAAAATAATATAGGACAGCATAAACAGCTCCTGTGGAGTGGTTGTGGCTTCTTAACGGTCTTCTGCTGTGTAGATGACTTAATTAAGTGAACCAGCCCCAAAGGGACTAGCTTAATGTGACTTGACTGGACTTTGTCTAGGAAATTGCACTCATAAAGGGCAGCCTTTGGCAGCAGATGGAGATGCTTGGAGGATGTTGGCATGTCAAGTATAGCATAAATGCAAGGTTGTGAAATATGTTACAAAAAATAAAATAAAATAGAACTGATGTAAAAGCATTTCTTGCCTTATCACATTTGTACAGTAGCATATCACATTTTATAATAATTGTAATGAACTAAACATAAATCCATTGTGATATTTAGGAGGGAAAGCTGGAAAGGGTAAGCTGTGTAAATTTTCTCTAGGATATGGAACCATGTGGCTTGCGTAATTCAATTTGAAATGTTTATGCAAAATGGCAATGCATTTCTATACTAGGCAAGGGAAATTGTACTTAATATCGAAGGATGTCTATCAACAATTAACTGAAATAACAAGAGGGTGTCTATAACATAGGGCAATAGAAATAAGACTTAAATGTTAGGGGTAAGCTCAAGTAATCAATGGGTAAAATGTAAACAATTTACATTACAAAATAAAAACAATAATACTACATTTAAAATGATTATACAATTAAAATCGCATTATTTAAAATTTTAAAATAAGATCAGTTTATTAAAAATAAGACAACATATGTAATAGTATTTCCTGCATTTGGATGCAAAGCAAACAATAACCATTAGATGAACCACTGACACAGCTTACCCAAGCTTAGTACAGCTTAAATTTAGGAAAAAAGGCTTCATTTAATTATTTATGTTTAATCTTTACTCAAATAATTAAAACAGTTGTATGAATTGGAAATTCAACAACATTAAAAATCTTTTTAATAATTTTATTAAGTAAAACAATAGCTGTCATCAATTTATTTCCATTTATAGAATTTTTAACAATAGTTTTGTACAATGCATTAAAATAAATCTAAAATCTTGTTAGTAAAACTTCCCTTAGAATCCCTTCAGTGTTAGGTTTAAGAGAGAAAATTGTGATCATCAATATTGTGAAAGTGATGTTTAAAAGCATTTTGTTCTCCTAATTAGATATTCAAATTAAGCTGGGCAAAAATAGACGGTCAGGAGAACGCCTTATTCCATCGTATGCATCTGTGAACAGAAAGAAATAACCATCAAGAAAATCTGTAATAAAACAAAACTGATGGTGTCAGCAAAACAGACAGGTCAAAGGTAACTTTCCTCACATGTGTCAGCTGAGACTTTCACTCTTATCATGACATGATAAGAGTAAAAGTCTCAGCTGACACTGATACATGCTAGCTGACGATAATAAGCTGATGTAATTTAAGAGACGCCAAAATCACCTGATTATGACACAAAAGCTGTTTCTCCCAACAAACCCACTTACGTTCCCAACCCAGACAACAAGAAATTAAAACTTGAATGACTTCACCACTATAAAGAAATTATGGCAGTAACATTGGAATGTGTACTGTAAATCTGAAGATCTAAATACACAGAATTTTCTAAAAGAGGATTCAACTGGTGTTGTGGTTTGTTCTTACATTTCTGATGACTGTTGTGTAGTTGTCAGGTATGGCTGCACTCATAACTGTTGTATAAACTGTGATCCTGGAAAGTAGATAACACTTTAAATTAAAAAGCATTACATCAGATGGACATCAGCATAAGTTGACAAAGAATCCACCAGTGAGACAAGGCAATATAGACTGCATAACTGAAAGATCCAAAAATAAAGTTATATCAAATTGACTGAATTTTGAAACAATGTTGAGTCTGAGCCTTAGAATAAAGGCGGCTGAGAGTTCAACAAAGATAATACTTTGACTCTTTTGAATTTAAGCTGAGTGCCAAATACAAAGAGTGTCTGTGAAAATGTTAGTGAATAGGCATACATTTTCACATGACTGGTTTCAGCTCATTTGCCTGCAGTCAGAAATGCATCACGTAATTAGATCCTTTTTTATAACATTACAACGTTTATGAGGAAGAAATGAAATCTTGTACATTTGTACAACCATAACATGTGACGTGATCATCTGACAAAGAGTCAGCTGTATGCCGAACGACTGCTGTCAGCAAATAACAAAGTCCTTACCGGTTACATACTGGAATCACAGATAAAACCTGTAACAATGACAACAACATGGTCACTGACTCAACATATGCGTACATTTTGACAATATTATATCATAGGAGTACATGCTATTAAATCATATGAAAGCATATACTGTAGATCTATAGCTATAGTATATTCCTCTACCAGATTGGCACAGAGATAAATGTCATAACCTATGACAATAATAAATGGCCAAAAAAGGATTTGTTCACATACCTGATACAGACAGTCCATACTAATATGATCTTGACCAGTGACATTCAATGCATTCATAGCCACCTCTCTGAAAAAGTCAAGGAATGTAAGAAAGAAGTACTCAAAGGAAACTTGAGCAAATAAATACTCACTTATTTATGATCTCAAGAGAAGGATAAAAAAAATACTGTCTACTTGCCGTCGCTTGTCTTGTTTAGGGGTGGGTAGCCAGTGGTCAAAATTTGTTTCAACTCTGTACCAACTAAAATAAGCAAGAATTAAAATCACAAATGTAGTAAACACTTTCAGGTAAATGCTGAAATAATACTAAATATGTTAAAATATAACAGAATCATACTGTTTAAAAACACTCCGCTCTGGCACTTCCGGGTTCTTTTGGAAGTGAAGAAAAGAACTGTGGTCAATGGGTGAGTGACAGGTTCGTATGTGAAGGGGTAAGGAGGATGTGGGAGATGGCGTAGTTCGTACAGTCTTTATTCCAAACAAAACAATCTTTGCTTTTCAGCACAATGCTCTCACACGCACGCACACACACACTGTTGGAATCTCAGCTCTCTCTCCCTACCCCGTCGGTCTGGATTGACCTTTTAAGTCCCACTCCGCTCTCACTGCAAACACAAAACAGCCGCTTGGCCATGTCCCCAACACCACATACCCCCATCGCCCGACTCAGGCCCATACTTTCCCCCATATCTAGCATGGCCTGTAATTCTTCCCAAACAACTTTTTTTTTGTGCTAGAGTAACCAGTAGGGATGACTGTGTACCACTACCCCTGGGGTCATTTAGATAAGGTGCTCTATGAGATTCATATGTATTCATATATTCTCTAAAAGCAAGTCTAAATATCTTATATGTTGCTTCTCAGGTAAATGTATCTTGTTTTAAGTAGGCTGATTTTTTAAGTATTTATATATTAAATATTGTAGACAACATTCTCCAAAACAATTTCTTCTGCAGTATAGCTACTAATGTAAATGTACGTTTTAAATAGTTTTAGATATTATTTTTGGGAAACAAGCGAAAGACTGGCAAAAACATCAGCCTAAGACTGATCAAAAACTTGATCAAAGACCGATTAAAAACTTGTTGCTGTGTATAATGGGCTAAGACTCTCTCACCTTTATTTTCACTTCAATCCATCTTTATCTCACAAAAACAAACTCTATCTTCTTAATAGAGCTGCGAATCGCCGATTTACTTCACAATAAGATACACACGTGACACATAGGCTACAGTATATTATGATTCGACAAATGAATTCCCAAGTTTATCAAGATATCCTACAGGATAATGTCATGTTATCTATTCGCTAGCTGAAGTGTAGTAGAAGCCGAGTGATGCAGCGCGACAATGACTCTAAACATCGTGTAAATAACATCAAGAGATGCTGTAGACTGATGTTAAGAGAGTCGTTCACACCAGACATCCTAAAAATATGTCTGAACTCATGCAGCTCTGTAAGGAAGAATGGTCCAAAATTCCTTATGAAACTTATGCCAAATTAGAATTGACCAGTTATTAAATCCAAGGGTTCACTTACATTTTACCCAGCACTGTGAATGTTTAATGGGATTTGTTCAATAAATAATTATTTGTGAGTTGTTTGCTTAATGTTGTTTGTCTATACGTGTGACATTGATGAAGACGATTGTGGCAGGGCGGAGGGTGGGGCCGGGTCGTGATTATACACACCCGGTCCCTTACCAGGCTAATTAAGCCTCCGAGAGGGATAAAGGCTGATGACAGACGGTGGTGCGATGAGAGAGAGATAGTTTACGGACATGTCCGTCATGTGTGTTTGTGTCTTTTAAGTTGTTCATTAAAATATTATTTATATTATCAAGCCGGTTCTCGCCTCCTCCTTTCCATTGACTGCTTTACAACGATATTAAATTTTATGACCAATTAATGCAGAGAACCATCTAATTCCAAAGGATTCACATACTTTTCTTGCCACTGTATATGGTTAAATAATTAAGCAGTAAAGACGCATGATGTATATCTGATGGTATCTTTTATTGGTATATGCCATATTTCTTAGGCTTTAGAAGTGTGTTAAGCGTGTAATGATGTGCATTCATCAATCTGTTTCAAACATGCATACTGAATTAAGTTAAAACTGTTTTTTACAGATAATTCAGAAAGAACGTAAATAATTTATTTGGTTCAAATGGAGTGTATTTTCCATTCAGTTATCAATCGTCATTGTTTTTATTCTAATGGTAGGTAATGTGTCTGCTTACTTTCCATTGAGTGGATCCAGGGACCAGATATCAGCTGAACCTATCCTGTCTCTGGTGATGACCACACCTTCGCCAGGATGAGTGCCACCCACAACATAATAAACATCCGTAATGATCGGCACTTTGGCCAGCCTCAATACTGCATCCTGGAAATCCACAGCATTTTCAAGAGTCTAAAGAAAAAACAATTAGTTTAGGCAATCCAGATTTATCCAATGGAATAGTCTCCTTACAAGTCTTTTAAGTCAAGTCAAACTTATGTATCTGTCACGTTTTGCAGGCAGAATATAGGAGACGATCACATAGATAGGAACCCAAGTGCAGTTTTATTAGAGTAAATGCAAAACAGAACTATAAAATCAAAACAAGGAACCGGAATATATTGAGAACTAAACTAGACTGACTCAGAATTCAACTAATGGTGAGTTTACACTACACGATTTTAAGCCCGATTTTCGCTCACCGATAGTTTTGTGGAGCTCACCGACAAAAGCCTGAAATTGTGGGCAATTCGGAGCTTGCTCCTGTGATCGACGATCGCAATGTATGAACTATCAAAGATGCGATTTGAGAGAATCGCCGACGCGTCGCCGATGTCAGCGAGAGATCTAGAATGTTAAATATCTGGACCGATCTGCAACTCCAAATCATGCAGTGTGAAATATGTTTTGACTGAATACAACAGCAGCGTTGACCTACAGCCAATGAGAGAGCAAGAAACGGGGCACGGGAAGTTTCAGTCGGAGGAGTCCTGATGTACCTGCAACAGAACATCAACTAGCATGGCTGCGGTATCAAGAAACTCTACTTGGACCGAATAAATGGAGGAAATATTAGTGGAACATTGGCAGGAGCACCAGCGCCTTTTTGATGTTTCCTCTGAACTGTACCACAACCGGGAGGAGAAAGAGAAGAGTTGGAGAGAAACTGCAAATTCTCTTGGACAGTCAGGTGAGCAAATAGACAGATATTTGAGTTGGAATACTTTTTCATATTGTAACCAATAAAATATATGATGCCTCAAGGCGATTAAAAACATACATATCATATTCTGAAATGCAAAACATATGACCATGCATTTGTTATCTTATCTCGGGTAGTCGGGATTCATCAATAGTGAAATGTCTTGTAATGTGTTCACCTCTGTAGCGGATTCGTTGTGTAATTTGAAACCGCTACGACTTCAGTGATGAGACAGACAGTTTTGTAATATGAACGGTACCACGATCCGACGTCTTTGAAAGTCGTGTAGTGTGTACGAGCCATAAGATGTTACAAACTAAGCAGCAAATAGGAACACGTCATCCACAAGAGAAAAGATGTAACAGCTAAACAATACTCGACAAGGAACAAGAGAACCTGAGGTCTATAAATACAGAGACAAGGAAAACACATGACAAAGCTAAATTAGTAACAAGATAATAAGACTACTAAAACATGAACCAATAACAAAACAGCACAGATAACAAGACAATAAACCAACTTGAAACAAGGGGGTCACATGACAAGACAAGGAAGTCACAGTGAACTAAACTTCAAAATAAAACACAAGATCAAAATAGTGCAAAACTGTAAACTAGATAAACCCACAATGTTTTACATAAACATATACAGATATAACGTTACAGTAACAGTAAGAAAATCATAGTTGTGTTATCAATGGAAACGGTTTTTGGAAATATTGCTTTGTATTTTAACATTATATACTGCATATTTGTGATCACTCACCTCTCGCACTAGCCAGCTAACTGGAGAACTTTTTAACAAAACAGCTGAGATTATATTCTCCCACCAATGTCCCTTATCTGTGGAAATACATGCATGAATAAAATCCATGTAAAAATTCACCAGGTGTTTCACCAATTTTAAAAAGGTGTACCTACTGCGTTCATTGCCAGACACTGTAAACTTGTTGGGGCTTTGTCCTGTCCACAACCCAACATAACCAGCGAAAGAAGTTCCCCTGTATGCTACCTGGACAAGACAAGATAAACTATTTTTATTTGAGATTCTTGAGAATGTAAAGAAAAACATCTGATTATTTTTATTTTCACTCTAATAGTCACTGATACCTTTCCATTTTTTATGAAAAGAATGTCAAGTGTTAGATTTTTTAGTACATCGTGGGGGTAATCTAGGTTTCTGCCATGGTATATATTTCCCTTTGTGTCCTGAGTTACAATACTGGTGCAGAACCTGCATTAAAAGCATACAATGACATTGTCAACAACAGCAGCCTAACCAAAACACTTCAAAAGAGGTAATATACCACAAATCATGCACTATAAATTAACTATACTTACGCAGACACTTCATATGCAAAGTTTAAAAGTACAATATCTGAAATGTCAGATCCATAGATTGAAGCCATGCCCTTTATTTCTCCAGCATATGGTTGAGGGATGTACTTCTCCAGCGCTCTCACTACAGGTTTAATGGCATCATGGACCCATTTGGGAACAGTCGTGCTGCAACGAAATAAATGTTATAAATGTACTAGATGTTATGGGTTTTGACAAAAATGAAAAAAATCTTACTCCCCAAAACATCATCTACTGTTCATGTGCCAAAGGCGAAAGGTTTTAACAGGCACGAAACGAAAATGACTTATACTTACTCGATTACTTCAGATGCTGCTTTTCTCAAGAAATTAATGTCATACAGATTCTTCAGAGGAGCCCATCGCTGATCTGCAGGCACGTCCAGACTGATGTTTACCACTGGAGGAGAAAATTCAGCTGTCGATACA
This sequence comes from Xyrauchen texanus, assembly GCF_025860055.1. Lineage (NCBI taxonomy): Eukaryota > Metazoa > Chordata > Actinopteri > Cypriniformes > Catostomidae > Xyrauchen > Xyrauchen texanus. The sequence continues at coordinate 19,114,153 of NC_068278.1, read as the reverse complement.
ACAAAATATGCCACGCCGAGAAACATCGGAAAAATATGAAACTGCATGTTGAAGATATGACAAGAACTGTCCTTGTTTTGACACATTGCCTGTTGTGATTTCATGTAGCATTGCAGGAAGTGAAACCAACTTCACCCTTCACACAACTTCTCAAAATAAGAGGATTTTTTGAAACATTATTTTATCTGACATTATTGTGACAACACATTAACCACAAAGGGGAAGTGTTCACGAATAGGATACTTTGGCATGCTTTTTGCCTTGAGGGTGAACATATAAAATGATAGGCTACTATATGGGCGCTTTCAAGTTTATTTAGCGTGGACGAGAGTTCTGTTCACTATAAAGCTTGCTTCATGTTTCTATTGGCCCCAAAAACAAAACAAAAAAACAAACAAACAAAAAAGGATTTATCGCTTTTAGAGAACGGCAAACCAGTTCGTGGTTGTGAACTCAATCCAACCAACCTGAAAATCAGCCTCAGTTTAAAAAAAAAAAAACATTAGCCAAGCAAGAGAAATTGACTTACCCTATTTTCTAGCAATATTTTCATTTTTTGACAAATAATTACCTCAATATGGGATTTGATATCGCTCAACAAAAAATAATACATTTTCATTGATTTATGAATTTGGTAATTATCAAAATATGGTGACAAACCTGTCCCTTAACTTTTAAGTCATGAAAAAATTTCAATCGAAATGCATAATTCTACAACATAACCATTCATTAAGTTACATTTATTAGTGTGTTTATATTTACACACATTTAAGCCTGGGAATCGATTCCAAAAAGAATCGATTCAAAACGTTGGAATCGACTCCAAGGCTGGAGTTGATTCCTTCCGGGGAAACCGGCTGATATTTTCGGACTGTTTATTTCCTCGACAATTGAACTACTACACATTTTAGAAGCCTAACAGCACTAATACCGTTTACAAAATTATTATAAAATGACTGCATCTTAACGAGCATCAATCTGACTGTCAGATCCACTCCGTTTGTTGATCAGTATGAAGAAATCCCACAAGCCCTTCAACACATCTGTTTACCAGATCTGGATAGTCTGCTGGTATTTTTCTCTGGATTAAACTAATAATCAATTAACGTGCCAAATTTGTGACAGTAAATTTGCATACAGAAATAAATTCCCCGAAGTTACAACACAAGTTTGCAGCAAGTAGATGGCAGAGTTGAGTCAGCTTCCCAGTTCATATCAATACATCTGTAGGCCGATGTACATTAAAGCGAGAAACTAGCTTCTCTGCTCGTTCTCGACATTTTTACAGTGTTTAAAACCTTTTGCATAGGTTAATAATTATACTATTACACACACACACACACACATACATATATATATATATATATATATATATATATATATATATATATATATATATATATGTATATAAGTATAAACCAGTACAAGAATGGATCATTTTGGATTTAAAAATGGATTTTGAAACTGAAATGTATTGTTTGGACATTTTATTTAGTGAACAAATGTTAGTGGACAATCACTGTACATTGTAATATAAACCACTTTATAAACATGAACTCATGAGTGGAAACAGAAAAATTAAATAAATGGTGCTTTTAAGATTATCTTCAGTACTTCTTGGAAATACAGGCACATCAACTAAATCTTCTCTCAAATGTATCTCATCGGATTGAAGCATCGCGCTTTGGTATGTGCATACAGGCCTGATTTCATTTTAGAATGGACCTTTAATAGTAAATGTAATTCATGCTATTATAAACAGTACAACGAATGCTTTGTATTGAGCTGTTTATTATGAGACAGTTAATATATATTAACTTTGACTCACGTTTTTTTCGGAATCGAAAAATAATCTATTAAAAGGGTTTGGAATCGACCCTTGGAATCAATTCTAACAATTCCAAAGCCAGGAATCGCCGTTGATTCAGAAATTTCTGGAACCAAACAACCCTATATTCACTGACCACTTTATTAGGTACACCTGTACACCTACTTATCCATGTCAGCCAATCCTGTGGCACCAGTGCAATGCATAAAATCATGCAGATAAGACCTGTAAAACTTTCAGTTAATGTTCATATCAATCATCAGAGTGCAGAACCTGCAATGGGCACAAGCTCCCCAAAATTGGACAGTTAAAGTCTAGAAAAACATAGTCTGATGAATCTTGATTTCTGCTTCGGTACACAGATGGAAGGCCCACTGCAGCCTCAGCTCTTTGTTCTTGGTTGACACAAGTGGAACCCGACATGGTCTTCTGCTGTTGTAGCCCATTTGCCTCAAGGTTCGACATGTTGTGCATTCTGAGATCTTCTCACTACAATTGTACAGAGTGGTTATCTGAGTTACCATAGCCTTTCTGTCATGTCAGCAGCCATATCACCCTGTAGCTCCAGACCGGTTGCCCGCTGAAGCTAAGCAGGGTTGAGCCTGGCCAGTACCTGGATAGGAGACCTCCTGGGGAAAACTAAGGTTGCCGCTGGAAGAGGTATTAGGGAGGCCAGCAGGGGGTGCTCACCCTGCGGTCTGTGTGGGTCCTGATGCCCCAGTATAGTGACGGGGACACTATACTGTAAAAAGAAAATAAACGTCCTTCGGATGAGATGTTAAACCGAGGTCCTGACTCTCTTTGGTCATTAAAAATCCCAGGGCACTTCTCGTAAAGAGTAGGGGTGTAACCCTGGTGTCCTGGCCAAATTCTCCCAATTGGCCCTTCTCAGTCATGGCCTTCTAATAATCACCATACATTAAATGGCTCTATAACTCTACTCTCTTCTCTTCAACAATAGCTGCTGTGTAGTGAGCATTCTGGTGCACTATGACTGCCGTCGCATCATCCAGGTGGATGCTGCACACTGGTGATGGTTGAGCACAGTCCACTGTGCAATGTGTAAAGCGCTTTGAGTATAGTGTCAGAAAAAAGCGCTATATAAATGTAACATTCATTCACTCAATCCAGTCTGGCCATTCTGTTGACCTCTATTATCAACAAGGCATTTCCGTCCGCAGAACTGCTGCTCTCTAGATTTTTTTTTTGTTTGTTTTTGGCACCATCCTGAGTAAACTCTAGAGACAGTTGCACATGAAAATCTCAGGAGATTAGCAGTTACAGAAATATTCAAACCAGCCTCTCTGGCACCAACAATCATGCCATGGTCGAGATAATATTTCCCCCCCATTCTGATGGTTGATGTGAACATTAACTGAAGCTCCTGACCCATATATACCATATGTACTGTATATAAGTATACACTGAATTTGTTAATTGCCAAACCTTGTCCCCTTCTTCTGGTACACCACTTCTATGATGTTTAGTTTTTTATGCATTTATTTTTTCCCCTCATTTTGTTTTCTTGCATCAAGCATTAGTGCTAGTCCTTATAAGTGTGCAAAATAGCAAAAAACAAACAAACAAAAAAAAGATAAGATAATAGACGATTTGAATTATTATTGAATGACCAAACCCAAGACTACTTTTCAAATGTTTTGAGTAAACCCGCGCCTGCATCTAAAACAGGACATGCGCATGCGCACTCATGAGATGTTTTTTTTTTCTTTCTCTCTTTTTTTTTACGCAATTTACCAACAACAGCCTTGACAGCAGGGAGCGCTTCACACATGTGTTTACAGTTGCCTTGTCATTCCATTATCAGGAGCGATTGTGGTGTGAGTGTGAAGTCTGTGTTGTTGCTGTGGGTAACTATTGGTGATATGTTTTACGATATTAGATGCACTAACACCAGTTATCGTTACGGACACTGCATACACACCAAGAACGGTGCAGATCAGCGCGTATATTGAGTGCAATCGGATGACAATATGAGTTATGCCAGTAGCGTTTGTTCCTTCGGTGGCTTTGCTTTGAGTGTTATTGACGACAGGTAGAACAGTGTAATACTTAATGTAGTGTTGCATTTGGTAATGTTCCAAATTCTTCAACTCAAAAAATATTATATTGGCTTTTAAACACGTTTCCAGAGCCATATATTGTTGCGTAATTGTATGTTTTAATCTTATACCATTTATTTCCTGGTAAGTAGCTTATATAAAGAACAGAGTAGTTCAAACAAGGTTCGTTTTAGTTTTGGTCTTTTTAAGACACCAGATAGTGTATACGCGAGTGTGTGTAGCGACTGTAAGTATTTTGCTCTTCTTATTTCAGCAGGAATAAGAAGTTTTGTCCTGTTTAAACATGAAGATTGCTGTGCTTGGCGCGACGGGTCAAACTGGGCAGCAGCTGGTAAATCAAGCTCTTCAGCAAGGACACACTGTCACAGCTATCGTCAGAAACCCTGGAAAACTCACTGTAACACATGAGTGCCTCAAGGTAAATATTGCTATGACAAGTGAATGTCAACTTTCTGACAGTTATTCCAATTTAACAGCAAAATAAAATGACAAATTGTGTTAATATTGTTCAAGAACTCATAGTTGTAGTTGTGAGTGAACAGAAGATCCACTGCGATACAAGTGCAGCTAAACCACTTAATTTGGCATGACAGAACCTCCACTAAAAGGAACCTTTCATATCTTATAGAGCGTTACATATACAGTGGCAAGAAAAAGTATGTGGACCCTTTAAATTAGCTGGTTTTCTGCATTAATTGGTCATAAAATAAGATCTAATAATCTTCATCAAATTCACAAGTGTAGGCAAGTATATAACACAATGTGCTTAAGCTAGCAACACACTAACAATTATAATCTTCCATGTCTTTATTGAGCACATCCCATTAAACATTTAAAGTGCTGTGGAAAAATCACAGCATCTCTATTGGGTTAAGGTCTGGGCTCTGACTGGGCCACTCCAAGGTGGAAGAGATTCTGCAGTGGAATTACTTCGATGTTTAGGGTCATTGTCCTGCTGCATCACCCAACTTCTACTGAGATTCAGCAGGCGCAGGTGTCTTTGTTTGAAAGTAGCAGCTTCCTTCGTGGTGTCCTGCCATTGACACCGTGTCTGTTTAATGTTTTCCGTATAGTAGACTCATCAACAGAGATGTTAAAAAGTTTCTGTGATTCCTTCATGTCTTTAGCTGTCACTTTAGGGTTCTTTTTTTACCTCACTGAGCATTCTGCAGTGTGACCTTTGATTCATCTTGGCTGAATGGGCACTTCTAGGGAGAGTAGCCACAGTACTAAATCGACTCTATTTATATAAAATCTGGACATATTAATATCTAAGCTCTTTGAGATAATTTTTAACCCTTTCTATCTTTTTGCAAAGCAACAATTCTTGATCGTATGTCTTTTCTTGTAACTCAAAATGTTTGAGTGCTTTTTATAAGTCAAAGTAGCTCGAACCCTCATCTCATTAACTGAATGCCAGGTTTGTCAGCTCCTGACTCTAATTATCCTTTGTTGGCATAATTTGACTAGGGGTTCACATACTTTTTCCAGCCTACACTGTGAATGTTTGAATGATGTATTCAATGTGTACAAGCACAACACAATAATTTGTGTGCTATTATTTAAAAAAGATTGTGTTTGTTCATTATTGTAATGTAGATGAAGTTTGAAGCAGGTTTTAAGACAATAATAGGGTTAACATGCTTTTTCTTGCCACTGTAAATACATTTATGTTTAAGTAGAATAGTTTGATCTTTTTATTTGCTGTTATAGAGTCTAGAGGGTTCAAAAGTTTTTAAGGTTATACAGAAAAGAAAGAAATGTGTTCTTTCCTATGCTTAAATCAAATATGCAGCTATTGTATTGAACATTTTTATTATTTAAGCTATTCAGTAAATACATGACTTGTGTTACATTATAGATAAATAAGATTGGCATTCTCAAGGCTTTTTTTCCTTATGGAACTTTTTATTTGCCACAGTCGAGTGGGAAAACTATTTAGTGTAGAAAAGGAATAAAACGTTCATTAAGATTTATAGGTGAAAAGGTCAACTTTTTAATGCATATATTGTATACATGTACAGTATTCATTTTATTTGGTAGAAGAACAGCATTAAACCAAATGGATCATGTTTCTAGTTGAGCTTGTATCTGCTGAACAGAACAGACATAGGATGGCATAAACAGTCACATAACAGTCACAAGGATGGCATAAAATTAGATTATGTCCCCTTTATGGGCTGATGTCACATGATTTGCTTGAATTAAAGATTGTATTTTGTTTTTCCTGTACAGTTATGACCAGCAAAGAACCTCATCACCATTTATTGTGTAACTGTATGCATTCATGTGATAGGTGGTTGAAGGAGACATTTTCTCAGAAGAAAGCCTGAAACCGCACTTCAAAGGTCAGGATGCTGTGATGTCCTGTCTTGGCTTTCCTATCTCGTTTTTTTATGGAGTCACTGGCTATACCCAGTCTATGACGGCAGCAATAAATGCAATGCGCGATGCCAAAGTCAATCGAATCATCACCATGACATCATGGTACACTGACCGTAAGCACCATTTTTTGTTTTAGAGGGGCATAAAACTGAAGGTTTTTAACCTCAAGGTATAATTGGTGTTGTCATTTGTCTGATATAGTAATCGGATTACTATGGCACCTTTTACAGCTAATTCAGGCACCAATTCTTCCTTTCTTATCCGCTTCATGTTGCTTCCGATGATCAGAAGTGTTCTAAACAACATGTATGAAATGGAAAATGTTCTTAAGCAAACTGAGGACATCAACTGGACTGTTGTCCGGCCCCCTGGTCTCAAGAATACACCAACTACAGGTGGGCTTCATGACTAAAATAAAATTTGTGATGTATGAAGCAAAATCTCAATTTACTAAATTTGTCATTACATTTTCACAATTTTCACAACTTGTATGACATTCACAAGGTCATTTTGTATGTTTGTACCTAAATGTGTGGAATTTTTTCTCTTTGTTGTCAAAGCCAATGAGTTCCTAACTCATGAAGGTTATTATGTCCCGGATGAAAATGGTCTTCCAATTGGCCAGTCTGTGTCAAGAGGAGATGTGGCTCGTTTCATGCTCTCTCTACTAAACAACAATGCTTGGATGAAGAAAACTGTCGCTATCATCACCAAATGAATTTGCACTACACTATATCATTACATTTATAATACTTCCCAAAGAGCTCCCATTTATTTAAATGGGTAAAACCTGTGCATTTTATACTTATTCAGCTGCTCTGGCTTTGTTTCACAAATAACTGCAAAAAGTCAAGGTGTTTCAGACTAGCTAGTAATATCCTCTTTGTAAAATTTTTACATTTAGTAAAAATGTGCCTTTTTTATCACTTGCTTGCAGAATGAAGTGTACATATTTAACAAAGAGGAATAACATTATGCTGTATTTTATAATGATCAAATATAGCTAATCAGATGACCAATAAATAAATAAAGTGAATGGAGTCTGTAAACAGAAAATAGAACGTTTGCTCTTGACTACACACAAGTTTACCACTGTTGATTTGAGTTGTAATTGGAATTTTGAATCTACAAAATTACAGGCCAAATAAATTGTCTACAGAATATACAATTTTTTGAATAGGATTTGAGTGATTTTGTTATATATTCATAACCAAGAGAAGTTGACAGAATTGCAATTTGTGTAATTCTGACTAAATAACTAATGGCAATAAATCTACTGAGGAGGACTTATGTAGTTCCTCGTACTAGCCAGTAGATGATGACTTGTCTTAACATTTTGATGTACATGTGGCTTAGTAAAGGCTCGTTCACCCAAAAATTACAATTCTCTAATCATTAACTAACCCTCATGCCATCCCAGAAGTGTATGACTTTTTTTCTTCAGTAGAACACAAATTAAGATTTTAAGAAGAACATCTCAGCTCTGTAGGTCCATACAATGCAAGTGAATGGAGGCCAGGCCTTTAAAGCTCCAAACAGCAGATAAAGTCACTATAAAAGTAATCCGTACAACTTCATCCGGGACATAATAACCTTCATGAGTTAGGAACTCATTGGCTTTGAGGACAAAGAAAAAAATCCTCAAATTTAGGTACAAAAATACAAAATTATCTTGTAAATGTCATACAAGTTGAGAAATTAGGAAAATGTAATGACTTTGCTCCAATTAAAGAAAGTGCACAAATTTTAACATTAGGCCACTGTCAATTGAGCGCAATTTGTATTGAACCCAGAATATTACTTCAAATTAAAAACAAACAGCTAATGATTTTTCCAAAGACACCACATGTCAGTGAAATCAGGTTGTTTTACCGTTAGATTATCATGGATAAGTGCAAGTTTACTCCGATTTCTCACTATAGCATTTACATTGTGTCCTTGCGTAAGTGCCTGCTTCACTAAATATGAGCCAGTTTCACCAGTGGCTCCAAGCACGGCCAGCTTCATCTCTATCTTTAAAAAATTTAATCAGCTCTACCAAAACAAAACATTTATTACACTTACAATGGAAGTGAATGTTTGAAAGCAGAAATGTGAAGCTCATAATTTAATGAAAGCAATTACATTAATTATTCTGTTATAACTCATGTATTATTTGAGGTGAAAAGTTGTTTAAATTGTAATTTTTGCTGTTATTTCAGGGTTTATGGCACAAGTTGTCATAGCAACAAAGTGGCAAAATTGGTTATAACTTTACACGGAAAAGGTTACTAAGCAATTTTATCACACTAATATCATGTTAACATGCATTTTGTTTATGACATGTGGCTATACTTTTGAAACAGTGAGTATTTTAATGTTTACTTATTGGCCCCCATTCACTTCCATTGCAAATGCCTCACTGTAACCGAGATTTGTTTGAATTGGGTTTTTTTTTAAGAAAAGGAGGGAAGAGTTGAAATTAAAGATTTGTGGTAATTTACTGTATGCCACAAATGCTGTCGAATGAGCTTAACTTGTATTGAACCCAGAATATTCCTTATGATACATTATTGACCAATTAATAAGTTATAAAAAAACTGCTGCACAATATGATAATTTCAGGTGGATGAAGGCAATATGTTTTTAAAACCTAATTTCGAAGGCCATGATGTGGTTATATCCTGGTTGACCAGCATAGTCTTTCTGATGAAGCCTAGCAGGGACACAAGCACACCAGCAATGCTGTTCTTTTCAGTAGGGTTAAAATAATAATACTATCTGCATTATTATTATTATTATTTCTATTTCATGTTCTTGAAATTAGCCTAATGATTTATCAGTAACAACAATGCATAAATATTCCCCTGTTATGGATACAGTCAATTCCCTGTCTGGGACATCCTCTGTGTTCCACTTATTCTTGTGTGTATGTGTTGAAGAACATGTATGAGATTGAGCAGTTTTTAAAGAACCCTGAAGACATCAACTGGACTGTTGTCTGACACTCTGGACTCAGAAATGGACCAGAAACAGGTGAGGTTGATTGATGGATGGGTGGGTGGGTGGTTATTGGGGGTTTATAAGATATAGATGAACCTTTTTTTGAATAAAGCAGGCAAAAAAAGAAAAACATTTTTGTATTGAATTTAAATGTTCTGTTCAATTACTGCTAAAGTATTATCTTTGCTCAATTGCTGCATTAAGATTGTTTATATCTATCTTTAGCTCCCCAGCTAAAAAGATCCTTACCTACAAGGGCTACTTTGTTCCAGCCACTAATGGAGGACCTATTGAGCGCCATTCTATAGTAAGAGGACATGTGGCTCGATTTATACTGTTACAACTCAACACCAATGACTGCCTCAGAAAAGGAGCTGCTATCACAACAAAGTGAGGCACAACCGTATTTAATCACAAGTATTTAAAGTTCTTTAATTAAAGTGAAGACTCAGTCTTGTACTGGATATAGAAGATCTATTTGTTCTCATTGTTTACAAATATTCAGCGTTGTGCTTGTTGAAAATCCATATCAGGATTTCTATGTTTCCTTTCTGTTCACATTAAAATGAAAATAATTGAGGCTGTGGTTACCATTGCATCCATTTAATGTCATCAGATATGTGGTGAATAATGAGCTGTTCAGTACTGGTTGCTTGTTCTTAAACAAAGTGTGTGATTTAAGCTGTCCTTTGGGAAGAATAAAAGACCTTTGTTATACAAAGATTGTGAACTGAATATTGTATGACCACATGAGCGCAGCATTGCTCTGTTCTCAAAAAACCGTTGCGCTGTGTCTGAGTCCCTAATCTGTAAAACATATCCTACATTAAGTGTCATCATCTGATAATCTGACAGTTTCCCAGCAATAAAATAATAGATTTCTATTGTAGAAGTGAGTTAGTGTTTAGACTGAGGGGTCAATATAGGGGGAGTTTTTCAGTGAATAACGACTTAAGTTTGTGCCTGTCCCTCAAACCAAGCTATTAAATTGCTGAAGAAGTCTTACAGTGCACATGCCATACAGACTTTTGCAGCTTGATAGTAAAATCACTGTCCGTTTATATTGTTTGCAAAAGAGCAGCCTGGACACTCTGCTGTAGATCTCCTTTTGTGTTTCACAGAAGTAAAATAAAACATACATTTTTGGATCATCATCTTTGAGGGTGAGTAAATTATGACAGAATTTTGTACTTTTGTGTGAAGCAGGCCTTTAGAATTCACACAAATATGTATGTGGTAATTGGTTCTAAATGAATGGGAAACATTTCCAAGGATAGTCATTTTTAGGGTCAAGGGTTTTAAACTAGTCAGTCAATTTGTAAGCGTAAAAAAAAAACATCAGCTTACTTTCCTGAGGGAAAGCTCCTGGCACAGTTACTGAAACTGGTCTGCACAGATGGATGAAATGCGCAATCTTTGGCTTAAAGCGTTGTTTTAATTTGCTTAAAGGCAGGGCAAAGTCAGATTTACGATGTATCAGAGATACTGTCACGTTCCTGTGTTGTCTGCCCTGTGTTGTCTGTTTCACATGCCACCTTTCACGTTCCATGTCACGTTTCCTTGTTGTCTGCACTGTGTGATCCGTGAAGGGTGATTTGTTGATGAAAACTTTGATTAAAATGAAGATACAATTTATACAAAACGAAATTCACTTAAAACAAAACAATAAGTAGTCAGAATTATGTCTGACCCATTCCAAATGTTTTCCGTGACTGATGGAACAAAGAGCGCGCATTTCGACATTTGCAGTAAAAACTTGAAATATAAATTCTCAGAAAATGCATTTAATACCAATATATTGAAACGTCTGTTTATATACTCCATTAATAAAGAGTCCAGACATTGGAAAAATATCAGTCCACATGCGTTTTATATTTAATATTTAGGTACTTTTAGGTAGCAAAATATTTTTTTGAAAATTCTACTAGACTACGTCACTCATAAATCATGAAATTTCACACATCCACCATCTCTTGAGTTTTATTAAAAATCTTTAACTTTTAGGTAGCAAAATATTTTTTTGTAATTCTGTCAATTACACTAAGGTTAGATTTCATTGAATGTAAATTGGAGCGGCCACACTGAGCTGTGCGTAACGCCCACAGACGTGAAGTGAACGAGACAGAGGCTGACCGGTACTGTCTGAAATGGTTAACTCTGTGGCGATGTATGTGCAAAACAGATTTAACTAATCATAAAGTCAATCAGGATACATAACACAGCCTACTATAGGCCTACACTAACCCCCCTCCCCCCCTTCTAAATACTGTACATTAGAGCTTAAGGGAGACTCCATTGGGAAAAGGCTGAATCATATTCTACACATTGGGAAAAGATAAAAGATTGTTAATGATAAATTTAAATCAAAGATATTTTCTGATCTGCCATAGACCTTATTCACACATTAGCGCCATCTTTGATTTTTGTTTGTTTGGGTGGATGGATAAAAGCATACTGTGTGTATTTTTTGACATTTGGACTTGAATGACTGTATTCCACTACAGTTACAATTTAAAGCATTGGTATTTATAATAGTTACATTCAAAAGTATTTTAATTACTGAAGAGATTACTTCGCATTTTATCGTCATTTGTTTAATTTAATATTTAGTCCTTTCAGATGGAAAACATTTATTCATATAAATGATGTGATCCAAAGTGCATTTGAACAGCGGTGAAACACTTTCTTATGATGTGTTACATTCATACGAGCAGACAGAGAAATACGTTTTAAGTAAGATTGGAGCAGAAGAAATAGAAATAAACCTTGGGTAAATTATCAGTTTTATGATAAGCTAAAATGTTATTTCTAGCCATTTTACACGCACATGTTATCAGACACGATCACATTTTTTATCAAGAAAATTCACGTTGGATCCAAAAAAATATTTTCTAGTAAGATCTTTGATAATAGGGCAAAAATCGTATACTTGATAATAATTTTTGTATTGTTTTCCTGTATAAATATAAAAAAATCCTTTAAAAAAGATACATTTTATTGATCTTGTTTTAGAAGCAACACTGCATAAGATATTTAGGTTTTTCAGAGAATTAATTTTTAAAGTTTTTATAGTCAAAACAAGTGAAAAAATCTACCAGTACTGAAGAAGTAATCCAAAGTATTTAAAGTGCTTTGAGTAATCTAATGGAATATGTTACAAATTACATTTTACAGCAGGGTTAATATTAAATGCACGAAACTCGCGCTTCCGCAGAAGACATCCGGGCATTTGCATGTGATAAAATTGTAAAAATTTATACAAACAAACTTGAACAATATGGCCAACTCGTAAAATATGTAAAAAATTTTATGAGACGGTGTTGAATAGTTTTTCAGTTTAGTTTTGTACACACTACATGGAATTTATAAATATGTGGTTGCCACTACCTGAATTTTTCGTTAATTCAATTGTAGAATTTCAGAACTGTGTGTGTAAAGAACAGTATGAAGCACTCAATGGTGAACTGACAATCGTATTTAGCTGCAGTGTGTACGTGGCCCAAGACAAAACAGACTAAAGGTCTGTAGCGAGTTTGGTGGATGTACCTTGAAAGCTGTTGTAGTAATGTTTAATAATTTTTGTATTTGTTTAGGAATTTTGTGAGGGAAGCAGCTCAGAATTTTACATACACCTTAGCCAAATACATTTTAACTCAGTTTTTCACAATTCCTTAATCGTAGAAAACATTCCCCATTAGCTCAGTTAGGATCACTATTTTATTTTAAGAATGTAATATGTCAGAATAATAGTAGAGAGAATTATTTATTTCAGCTTTTATTTCTTTCATCACATTCCCAGTGGGTCAGAAGTTTACATACACTTTGTTAGTATTTGGTAGCATTGCCTTTAAATTGTTTAACTTGGGTCAAATTTTGGGTAGCCTTCCACAAGCTTCTCACAGTAAATTGCTGGAATTGTGGCCCATTCCTACACACAGAACTGGTGTAACTAAGTCAGGTTTGTGGGCCTCATTGCTCACACATGCTTTTTCAGTTCTGCCCACTAATGTTCTTTCAGATTGAGGTCTGGGCTTTGTCATGGCCACTCCAATACCTGGACTTTGTTGTCCTTAAGCCATTTTGCCACAACTTTGGAGGTATGCTTGGGGTCCATTTGGAAGACCCATTTGTGACCAAGCTTTAACATCCTGGCTGATATCTTGAGATGTTGCTTCAATATTTCCACATAATTTTCCTTCCTCATGATGTCATCTATTTTGTGAAGTGCACCAGTCCCTCCTGCAGCAATGCACCCCCACAACATAATGCTGCCACCCCCATGCTTCATGGTTGGGATGGTGTTCTTTGGCTTATAAGCCTCACCCTTTTTCCTCCAAACATAAAGATGGACATTATGGCCAAACAGTTTGTTTCATCAGACCAGAGGACAATTCTCCAAAATGTATGATCTTTGTCCCAATGTGCACTTGCAAACTGCAGTCTGGCTTTTTTATGGTGGTTTTGAAGAAGTGGCTGCTTCCTCGCTGAGCATCCTTTCAGGTTATGTTGATATTGGACTTGTTTTACTGTGGATATAGATACATGTCTACCTGTTTCCTCCAGCATCTTCACAAGGTCCTTTGCTGTTGTTCTGGGATTGATTTGCACAAAACAATGTTCATCTGTAGGAGACAGAATGCATCTCCTTCCTGAGTGGTATGATGGCTGTGTGGTCCCATGGTGTTTATACTTGCGTGCTAGTTTGTACAGATAAACATGTTACCTTCAGGTGTTTGGAAATTGTTCCCAAGGATGAACCAGACTTGTGGAGGTCCACAATTTCTTTTGATTTTCCCATGATGTCAAGCAAAGAGGCACTGAGTTTGAAGGTAGGCCTTAAAATACATCCACAGGTACACCTCCAATTGACTCCAATTATAATCAGAAGCTAATTGGTTAATTGCCTAAAGGCTTGACATCATATCCTGTAATCTTCCAAGTTGCTTAAAGGTACAGTTAACGTAGTGTATTTAAACTTCTGACCCACTGGAACTGTGAAAAAGTCACTTAAAATTGAAACAATCTGTCTGTAAACAAATGTTGGAAAAAGGACTAGTGTCATGCACTAGGTAGATGTATGTCAACCTAAGTGTGTGTAAAGTTCTGACTTCAACTGTATTGCTTGGGATATGATTGGCAGTCCTAGATGAACAAGCTCCTCGTGAACTTACATTTGAAATTTGTCTTAAAACATTCTAAACATTTTAGGTCATCAAGATATGAAAGGAATGTGTCACTTTCATAGGCGCCATTTATGGGAGGGACATGTTAGGTTTTGGCAGAAACCTATGCACAGTCTACAGTTCAAAAGAAAATCTTTAATAAAGAAGAAATCTGAAACCAAAATGGGCGTGAAACACAAAAATGCTCAGACAAAAGTATCGAAACTATCCGTGAGAGTAGACAATTAAAAATTAGACAAACTGGCAAAATAAACAAAGACCAAAATAAAACAATGCTGACAAACCTAACCAACAGGGAAACAATGCAGATCTGTAGAGACAAGAATGGAGAACAGAAGGAACAATCTAGCACAGGATAACTCAATTTGAATATAAAGAGGTAAAATCAGGAGACAAACAAGGTGGGCAGGTGAGGCAAATAAACAGATAACAAGGAAAACAAAGGACAAGAACAGAACAACCAGGGCAGAGAACACGATTTTTGTCAGTTTTTGTTGTTTTAAATAACATTCATCAGGTAAGTGTCAAATGCAAAAGAAAAATCTCAAGTTCTTGAGCAGGAGTTTCCATTTAGTTTGTGTATTATTAGAAGTGGTGATCCAGGCACTGGAATAGATTTTTTAGAAGACAACACACTTAGATGTACTTGTCATGAACTGTTGGCTGTTCCAAGATCCAGATACAAAATAAAAGGTGATAGTGTGTTTTGTAAAGAAGGCCCCATGATAATGGAACAGCCTGCCCTGGGATATTAGATCTGCTGAATCCGTGTCTTTTTTAAGTCTCATTTAAAAACTCATTTGTACAGACTTGCTTTTACCACTTTGTGAATTTTTTTGTGTTTTACTGAGTATGATTTGATTTTATGTTTTGTGAAGCACTTTAAGCTAAATTGCAAAAATCATGTACAGATATAAAGCTATTTTTATTATTATTATTTATCCATCGCCACTTACTTTCCTCAGAAAAAAAAACATGCTCTGGAGGGCCTGATAACAAAAAGCACATTACAGCCCAGCCATACCTAAACACATGCCATTAGAGATGCCTGCAATCTGCCAGGCCTAGCTACAACCTCAGTGCTTGTTGTATGTTTTGAACCGAACACCTTAATTCTTACACCCCCATTTTGTCATGCTAGCACACCATCTCGACCTCTTCAGATGCCACCAACCCACAGAGTAAACTTGTGCTAAATATTCAACTGCATCAGGCCCAAGCCTTTGCCATTCATCAGAAGGGATAATGGATTATGGACTCCCTAACTCTACTTGAGATACTGAATATGCCTTTGACGTCACATCCCAGGTACTGAAAGAACACGGTTGTGGTCTCAGTAATGTTCAAATGTTCAGAAACTCAAATGTTTCTGAAAATTGAATGCAGTTTCATGTCACATTTATTTAAAGTAGCAATTTCTTGAGTTTGTGCAGTGTCATCTAGCACTCTAAATTACTATCTGAATTATATGCAGATTAATAACTATGAATAGGCTGTATATATTCATTATATTTTATTGTATAAATCTCAAGGTTTACAATTAAAGCTACTTTACATTCTTAACATATGTGTAAGAAATACTCTCAATAATTATATAATTACTGCTCATTGGCTTCTAAAGTTTCATGTAATCCCTGACATGTTCAATTTATTGTGATATAATCGAGCAAAAATGCAAAACAATCAACTCTAAATGGAACTGCCTGAAAATAGAATAAAAAAACTTGGTTTTATGGAGGGGTAATGTTTCTGACAAAACCCGTTTGTGTTTCTGGTTCACTACAAAACTGGTTCAGCAATGCAATTGATACAATAACAGGGGAGTTGGGATCAAACTACAATGTGCTTTTAGTGTGGTATTTCATCTGAGAGCTGCACACTACCCTTTGTTGTTTCAAAACACAAGCACACTGTTTAGATATCAGGAGGTTACCCTCCCCATACCCTCCTCCTGGCTGGATTTATCCTCCCAATGTATGAACAGCAGACATTGATAAAAACATCAAAACACATTTTTTATTTGTGGTGTTCTAATATATTATTTATTTCATTTATATTTTCAAACATATGCTGACAATCTGCACTGTTATAAATATCCAAGGTTCTGGGTTAAAGTACAGAAACTTCTTTACACGTCTGCTTCCTTACAGTTACACTGGAACTGTTTGAAGAGATTGAACAGATCTCACAATAACAGTAATATGCACAGTAATTTCATTAACATTTCATATATTCTACAGAATATACAGAACAAAAGACCAATAATGCAATAATGGAAAAACTGAACGAGCAGCTACCTCAAGGGGTAATGGATCAGAAAAGTGGTACTGAATTAAAACATAATGGTATATATTGGTGTACATACTCAATTACCAAACATGTTATAACTGACAATATGAGAGAAATCACTTGTGCTATGATTCAGTCTGTTTAGCTACATAAAGTATCATCAAAATTATTGGAGTTGTGAAAGCTTGATTGAGGACACATGGCTTTCAGTAGTGAAGCTTACAGTCTAGCAGTCTGTTAGAAGCTTCAAAGTGAGCGACAACCAGATATATTACTGAGCAATGGCAAAAGAATGAGATCAAATTGCTGTCACTCACTGTCGCTGCAAACAAGTTTAAGAAAAAAGCCCTAAAGTTTCTTATTGGGGTGTCTGTCATTCCCCATAAAATTGGTTGATTTCTTCTTGGTACATTTTAGAGACAACAGGCCTCTTGAGCTTCATGGTTGGACCTGACAGAAAAAAAGGAAGTTTTAACCTCGGTCATAAAAGCTTAAAAAGTTGAGATTTGTAAAATGAAGGAAATGGATACATTCCAATCACAGATCCATCAGTCAGTTCACGTGACTACTTGCATGACATGCTGTTATGTGATTAGGAATGCAGTTAGACACTACAAGATCTGGTAAGTATTTGACACACTGTCTCAAATGCTTCTAATATTTTGTCTCAAGCGGAGAGATAAAAGCACCTCTGCCATTTATTCCCATGTAATAGTGCATAGTTGGGACAGCAAAATAAATATGCTCATCAACTTTTAAAAGGGAAAAGAAAATTATTTACTTGTCTTTTGTTGTTGTCAAAGGCTGTGCATCTAATCAAACTCTCTTTTAATGCAAAATTATCTGTCACTTGATGAAATGGCAAAATAGTTGGACCGGTATCTGTTTAATGTTTTAAAGGGATATTTTAAAAAAAATGAAAATATTCTCATTATTTACCATCCCTGATGTGTATGACTTTCTTTCTTCACGAGAACACAAACAAATAATTTTTAGAAAAATATTTCAGCTCTGTAGGTCCATACAATGCAAGTGAATGGTGACCAGAACTTAAGAGCTCCAAATAGCATATAAAGGTAGTGTAAAAGTAATCCATATGACTGCAGTGTTTTACTCCATATCTTCAGAAGTGATCTAATCGATTTTGGGTGAGAAACAGATCAATTCTTTCAGAAAAAAAATGTTCCTATACATTTTCCTCCTACCAGGTAGGTGGCGATATGCACAAAGAATGTGAATCACCAAAAACAAAAGAAGAATGTGTAAGTGAAACTGTAAAAAGGATATAAATATTGATCTGTTTCTCACAAACACCTATCATATTATATAGAAGACATGGATTTAACCACTGGAGTCATATTGATTACTTTTATGCTGCATTTCTGTGCTTTTTGGACCTTAAAAGTTCTGGTCACATTCACTTGCATTGTATGGACCTACAGAACTGAGATGTTCTTATAAAAATCTTTGTTTGTGTTCTGCAGATTAAAGAAAGTCATACACATCTGGGATGGCATGAGGGTGAGTAAATGATGAGAGAATTTTCATTTTTGGGTGACTAACCCTTTAAACTGGTAAATTACATTACAGCCATGTTAATAATTTTGCATACTGTTAGGCCTATATGCAGTTCATGGTAATATTAATAGACTTAAATGTTTGATTTTAAGGACATTTTAAAGAAATGTTCCTTGATGGCCAATGTAAATGTCCTAAACAGTTGTAAAACCAGTTGAGCACCACACTATCAAATAGACGCATGCAGCTATCAAATAGGGTCACTTTCTCTCTTTTACATCAGTTTATATATTAAAAAATAAAACTCACCAAGTTCTCCACCAGATATGGAGAAGTCCCGTGGCAGGATGGTCCACTTCTGGACTCTCTGGGCATTGGATGCTGCTTTGGCATTGACACGCTCCATTCCCTCCTGGATTGCTTTGTAAATGGCAGGCTCTTTTTTGTTAATGATCTCAGAGACTTTGCTGGCAATTACGCCATGCTGCCGGCAGAAATCCACCGCGAGTGGGGTCAGTTCATCTGTGGGCTCTCCGTTCTCATCAACATTACACTGACAAAAAAAAAAGATTCAGTTTAATTTGAAAAAAAAAAACAAAAAACATTTATTTTAAAACATTGTGCCTAATGCAAAGTGTGATAGTGTACATTTTTTGCAACTACAACTCTTGCGCATTTGTACATAATGCATTTACTTTTAATGATCTCAATAAGTAAGTGTAGGCTTACTTTGAGTGTGAGTAGCATGGAGAGAAACTTCTTTTTGTCTCCAACCAACATTGCATTACTGATTATTGACACGTCCTCCTTTATTGCATCCTCAGTGGGGACTGGTGGTACATTTTCTCCACCAGCAGTAATGATTAACTCTACAAAAACAAACTAATTAGATACATATGCACATTCAGTATAATCATTTACAGTTTTTCATGCCATGTACTTTCATCTTAGGAAATTTCCTGCTCTCATTTCAAGATAAATTGATGCAATTTATATTTCAAGATAAATTGATGCAATCCAAAGCCAGTTATAGTACCCATAAAGCATTTGGATATTATGCCACATTTTTAAAAGTTGTTTGAATGGCTTTGCATAATATTAGAAAATAGAAATGTAAAAAAATAAAGCAAAAACTATTTTAACGAAATTTATAAAATGTATTACATTTATTGGTATTTTAAAATACAATTAATATTTGTATATATTTGGACACTTTATGTTATCAAACTTAGTGGAACATAGTTAATGTGATTAAGTAGTAACTCTACTAGGACTATGGAAAGCTGAATTGACTTTTAATCATTTGCAGAATAACATTTTTACTAGTTAGCATGCTAAGTCTTGATATTACTAGTAAAACTAGTAAAACACAACGGCCTGTCATTGACTACTATTCAAAACACAATTACTGAAATCTGAAATTAATTTCCAACTAGTTGAAATTAAAATTTCACATATCAGCAATGCACATCTTAATAGTAAAATTATGTTAATGTTAATTTCTGATATCTTAAATCAAGTCAAGTCAAGTGGTTTTTATTGTCGTTTCAACCATATACAGTTAGTACAGTACACAGCAAAACGAGACAACGTTCCTCCAGGACCATGGTGCTACATAAAAACAACAAAGGACCAACACAGGACCACATGAGACAACACAACGAAATAAAATACCTATATAAAAAAAAAAAAAAAAAAAAAAAAATGTGATTGTAACTAGTAAGAAACCCTTTTCAGATATATTTAATAATCCTTCAATTTATTGATATCCAAAATACATTTCCAGATTTCTGAAATACCAGATCTAACATACTAAAATGCATATATAGATATAAAAAAAATCAACAATTTTACCATTTGCTATTAAATTGTTGATATCAGGAGTAGACATTTGCACTAATTACAATGTAATTATTGGTATCAAAATGATAACTTTTACTAGTACGAAGCATATTGCTGATATATGAAACTGGAATTTCAACTAGTAAGAAATTCGGTTTTGTAATTGTGTTTTGCATGGTAATGGATGAGAGAGTAGAATTCTCAAGAATTACAGTTTTTACTTGATGAAATTCCATTTTTTATCAAGAATGTGTATTTCTGCGAATGATGACATAATTTTATATCAAGAATCAATGTCTTTACTAGTTCAAATGAGATTACTGATATAAAGAAATTAGCGTTTTCACTTATATTCCTGATATCAAGATTTAGCATTTTAACTAGTGAAAATTGAATCGTTGAAATCAACAGTTCATATCCTGTGAATGATTTAAAGTCAATTCAGCTTGCCATACTAGGACACCTGTGTGAATTTGAGGAGAACCAATTTCATGCATCTACTGAAATCACCTTTTTGATCAGCTTTATTACAAAATTGTGTTTTGTTCTGAGAAAGCATAATTTGTTTGCTTGGTTTTATTTTTTTATTTTTATAAATGTAATGACATCCAAACATTTTTAAGGTAGACTAAAGTGTCCAAATTCTTTTGGAGGCCTCTGTACATACAGTAGTTAGTAATTATAGCAGTCTTTACCCTCAATTTACAAATATATGCATTTTTACCTTTTATCCTGCCAGTGATATACAGAAATTCATTGTTATCGTGTTTCCCCAGGTCTCCTGAGTGCAGCCACCCATCTGCATCCAGTGCCTCTTCAGTTTTGTCTGGCATGTCTAGGTATCCCATGAACACATGCCGTCCCCAGAAACAGACCTCACCAATCCCATCATTATCCT
Organism: Xyrauchen texanus; assembly: GCF_025860055.1. Lineage (NCBI taxonomy): Eukaryota > Metazoa > Chordata > Actinopteri > Cypriniformes > Catostomidae > Xyrauchen > Xyrauchen texanus. The sequence continues at coordinate 19,093,147 of NC_068278.1, read as the reverse complement.
CCTTGTCTAGCTTGGTTTTGCAGCCTGTCATGACCTTTCCACAGCTGGAGGAGACCAAAACATAAATGTCATTAAATAGTAGGCATAAGAAATGTATGCACTGTAAAAAACCTCTACAATGCATTCTACATTCAATGCATTGCAGTGTCAGAATTTAACTTTTTAATTAAATGGCAATATTAGCCTGCTGGAATGTTTTTTTTTTCCCAGTGCGTTTTTACCTTTATGGGGGAATTTCTTTTCTAACTATATAAAAACAAACAGTTTAACACAATTAAGGCTGTCCCCAATGAAATGAAATCAACAAATGCAAAAGGAGCTGTATATAATGCACAATTTACTACACTAGAATACATTTGAAATAATTGTCTGGTCTATATGTTAGATAAATTCTCTCTACAGGTTCCACCCCATATTTAAATATAAACAGGTATAGGCACATCATGTCTCTGACCTCATAATGCGGTAGTCCTCGGCCCAGGAGATAGCGTGGGGTCCAGTGCTCTCACTCATACCATACAGCTCAAAGATGGGCATATAAAGGCTCATGAAATACTCCAGTGTGTCTTTGGTGATGGGAGCTGCACCAGTGTAGCAGGCCTTACAGCGGTCAAGACCTAGAGCTTTTCGCACATTCTTGAAAACCAGGTTATTGGCCACCGTGAAGCCCCAAGGCACTGAGGAACCACTGTAGAAATAAAAAGTGAGCTTTGTGTCCATCTCAATGGATTTGATCTATAATTAAATTTATGATTCCTTTAAAACATACCCCTCCATGGCATTATAGCTTGCTTGAAGTCCTATTCCCTTGGCCCAATCACCAATCCTCTTCTTCATGATGGATGATTTTGCCCCAACGGCTTTCATCGCTTCTTGCATTTTTTCCCACACTCGGGGAACTCCCAAGAAGCTTGTGGGACGCACCTCTCTCAGAGTGTTGGCCAGAGAGCCCTTCAGTAACCAAGACACTCCTCGTTAATAAAAGCAGTCTAGGATCCGTTTTGTATAGCATTAATCATTTGAGTCGTAACATTCCTCATTTGCAGTGTTGGGTAATTTACTTAAAAATAGTAATCCACAACAAATGAAAAAATATAATTTCTCTAAAATTTTAATCAGATTACTTTACTAATTACTTGATAGAAAAATGTATCACATTACACATATCTTTATTTCTTGTTTATTGTTACACACAAGTCATTCATATAATGTACTTAATGTAAATTAACCCTATACTGTACTTAAAATTAACAATTAAAATCTGTAATTGTAATTTGATTACAAGAATTTAAAATGTAATTCATTGTACTACTTTTTTGACTAAAAATTAATTAGATTAGAGGAGCGACTTTGTAATTAAAATTGCTTTGCTACACAAATAAATGTCCATCCATCTTCTACCGCTTATCCGAAGTCGGGTCGCGGGGGCAGTGGTTCCAACAGGGGGCCCCAAACTTCCCTATCCCAAGCCATATTAACCAGCTCTGACAGGGGTACCCCGAGGCGTTCCCAGGCCAGTGTGGAGATGTAATCTCTCCACCTAGTCCTGGGTCTTCCCAGAAGCCTCCTCCCAGCTGGACGTGCCTGAAACATTTAGAGGTGCTAATCCTCATCCCAGCCACTTCACACTAGACTGCCAAGCGATCCAGTGAGAGCTGAAGGTCACATAATAGCAGGACACATAGAAACTGTAAAGCTGCGGACACAGTACACTTCACATTCCATTCACTTCCATTGAAACATATCCAAATGTGAGAGACTGGAAACACAAGCTCATGCAAAACATTTTACGTTTGGTGAACTCTGACCTCCAAATTCGAATGACGAGAAGATGTGTGACTAATAGAAGATCTAAATGTCACACAATGACTACTTGGCTCGCAGGAATGTACTGTATGTTGAATGTATATTTTAACATTTTAATATAATATTATTTGTTATTACCATTTTTTTTTAGACCAAATATGAATACCGATACTTTTTGTTTAGGTACTCGCCAATATAGTGTCTTTTATTTTTAAGTGTTTTTGTGTTGTTCTGTGTCAAAGTGATTATTAAACCACAAAAGGCTGCTATTTAAATAAATAAATATGTACTCTGTAAGTGCCTCGTGCTACAAAGTGAATTTGCACTCTGTTCACTATCATCTGCTACAAACAGAGCGCTTGATGCTTATGACAGTGTTCCCTGTATGAGCCAAAGTGAAGCTTTAAAAGGTACATGCAGCTGGTGTTAGCACAACACTTTCTCCACACATTCACAAGTGGTCACATTTGCAGCACGCTGTTCATGCAAACTATATTTTTATATAATTAAATCACAGTGTGGCAGGGCGGAGGGCGGGGCCGGGTCGTGATCCTACACACCTGGTCCCGTATTAGGTTAATTATGCCTCCGTGAGGTTTAAAGGCTGACTGCAGAGGGCCGTGCGGGAGAGAGAGATTATGGACATGTCCGTCGTGTGTTTATGTTGTCTTTTAAGTTTACCATTAAACTAGAAGGGGTCTCCCCATGCCAGGGGCAGGGGAGACCCCTTCTAGTCCCCGAGAATGCGGCGGGGTGTTCCGTCCGCCAGGGGCTGGAGCACTGCCTCAGATCCGCCCGGAGAGGCGCGGCTGTCGCCCGATAAAGGGTGGAGGAGTGGCCGAGGAACAAGCTGCGGTGTATCGGAGAACTTTTTTTCCATCTCTCTCTCTCTCACTGTCGCTCTGCGTTGGCCTTTATCCTCTTTTAAATTTTACAGTTTTTTGGGGGGGTACTACACTGTTACAGGAGTACCCTCCCATTTTAATCATTTCTGTTTCCCTCCCCTTGTTCCTCCCTCGTCCAGGTAGATGGGGATGACCTGCCGGCAGTCAGCGCGGAAGGCGAGCCCTCCCCCAGGGAAAGGGGGTGTACGTCAGGCCGGGGGCTCCCCAGCCTGAGAGAACGAGGGAGGAATGTGGCAGGGCGGAGGGCAGGGCCGGGTCGTGATCCTACACACCCGGTCCCGTATTAGGTTAATTATGTCTCCGTGAGGGATAAAGGTCGACTGCAGAGGGCCGTGCGGGAGAGAGAGATCATTAGCGGACATGTCCGTCATGTGTGTTTATGTTGTCTTTTAAGTTTACCATTAAACTATTATTTATACCGTCAAGCCGGTTCTCGCCTCCTCCTTTCCATTAATACGTTTTACACACAGCTTTTGCTGTAAAATAATCTCACTAGGATTTTACATGATTTTAATTTGCGACCTGAATGTTTATGTCAGGACATTTGTACACCAGATGGTATCGTTTTTTGGTTTCAGAGCATTTTTTACAAGTACGAGTAAAAGTACATGAGTGTGTAATCTGTCCCGGGACGTCCCAAGTTATTTGTGATTTCATATTTATTAGCACCCTGAGCGTGACATCATATCCTGTCCATTGTGGTGTCTGAAATAGTTTTGCAATGCATTTAAATTAGAAAAAAAAATAAAAATCAAAGCATGTAAGCATTCTATATGAGAGGAAACAAAATAATACAAGAAAGGATTTTAACCTTCAAGGCATCAGGTTCTGCAAAACTGGTTGTGCCGGCAAACCTCATGCAGATCCACATGTCATTGACTTGGGCAGCCACGTGACTCAGAGGCAAATAGCTCACCAGTTCCTCGTCACCCATCTTCAGTCTGGTCATGATACCTGCTGCATTGGCTGTCCATGTGATCTAGAAAAAGGAGGGTTGAAATCCAGTTCAAGATCTATAAACTCATAAAGACATTGTGTAAATTAAGGGACACCACTGGTTTGAACCTTTTTTAAAGGTGTTGTGAGCAATATCAGCCCCCACTTTCCAAAGCCTCACTTTCTAAGTACCTTTGTGTCACATTTTTGTTTGCTATTTACAAAGCCTAGGACTGTCACAGAGACAGGTGTGATATTTAAGAACACCTGTTTTATTTAAATAATTCAGGTAATAAGGAATTATTTGCATGCCATTCCATAAAAATCAAAAAAGCTTTATAAAACAGTTAGTTACGAGTCTAAATTCTAACTGGATGCACTGTGTTCAAAGCTTATGTAAAAAGACTGCCACACAGTCTGTATTAATATGTCAAATTACAACGTTGCTTAGCAAACCACAAAATCATAGAGTTAGGACAGTAAACTACACTCACTGAGTATTTAATTAGGAACACTATGGTCCTAATAAAGTGGTCTTCTGCTGTTGTAGGCCATCTGCCGCAAGGTTCGATGTGTTGTGCTTTCTGAGATGCTATTCTGCTCACTACAATTGTACAGAGTGGTTATTTGAGTTAACGTAGCCTTTCTGTCAGTTCGAACCAGTCTGGCCATTCTGACCTCTCTCATCAACAAGGGGTTACTCTGGGCTACTGACCAGAAGGTTTGGGGTTCAAGCCCCAGCACCACCAAGATGCCACTATTGGGCCCTTGAGCAAGGCCCTTGACCCTATCTGCTTCAGGGGCACCGTATCATGGCTCACCATGCGCTCTTAGCTGGGATATGCTTAAAAAAGAATGTCACTGTATATGTATAATGTGTGACAAAAATAAAGGCTTCTTCTGCATTTTTACTTTTTTACATTTATCTTATTACTTTTTACTTTTATTTCTAGTTCTTAATTGATTTAAAAAAATGTTTTTATGTATATTATCTTTTTTTTATTCATTTTTATGTAAAGCACTTTGAATTTCCATTGTATATGAAATGCGCTGTATAAAAAAACTTGCCTTGCTTTGCATAATACTACAAGTGGTACTTACATTATCATGGCTGAGCATGACCCCTTTGGGATTTCCTGTGGTCCCTGATGTGTAGATGAGTGTGCAGCACTCATTGGCATTTTGACTGTTGATCACCGCGTCCAGTGCTGCATCAGGGACCTCCTCTCCAAGCTTCATGAATTCTGCCCACTGAGAGAATACAGAAGCTCGGACATTTTATTCAAATCAAGGTACTGTTTGATTATTTGATCACTAAACATATGCTGTTCCTTGTTTGTATTCATTCCTTGACTGACTGTTAGTAAACAAAACAAAACATACCTAGTACTACATGTACAGTCTGTAAACTCTGATGCTTCCTTGTGTGGGGAAAAAATCATTATTTGTCTGCAATTATTCTTGGTCCAGGAGGAAAGTGCAATCTGCCATTTCTAGCCTTACATTATAAGTTTTACTCATTATGAAATTAATTATAATTTTGAAACTTATGTATAAAATCATGAGCACTCACATTATAATGAAGACTCCAGTCATATCAGTAACCTTATAAAAGCTGTTTTATTCTACATAGAGAGGGTCCCCTCATGTTAGAATCACATGACCAGCCGAATACTACTCGCTTTATCTCAGTAACCACCCTGTTTTTTGTACAATTTAATTTATAGATTAGTACAATAGTACATTTCTACAATGGAATTGGTAATTAAAAACGATTGTATTTGAATGACGCTTCATCCAAACAGATAGGTGTCAGTGTACAAGGGCGTACATTTGGTTAGAACTTACTAGTATGGAATCTACACCCCTGAAGTGCACATTTAAGGGGGACCAAGCAGCCTCTTATACTTAGAAACAGCCCTATATTTGGCACACAAGAGGCACCCTAAACTGTTGTTTTGTTTTGTACAAACTTACCGTATATACATTTGGTAACTTCTGCTCCAGTTCACCCTTGTACTGAACAATAGCTTTCAAATGTGGTAGTTGATCTCTGACCTGTGTGGACAGTGAACGTTAATTATCATTTTATTAGAAGATAAATGTACAAGTAACTTTCAGACTTTATATGAAAACATCTAGTTAGATTTTCCGGATAATGTGTGCAGTCGTGCAGGAAAAGCTGTGGTATGTTACATTTGCTTTTTACGCAGATAAGATACATTTTCAAAATAGTAATCAAATCTAAAAGATCCCATTGTGATTAAAACATTTTTTTTAGTCACGTCTTATCAAGTAAGGTCACATTTATTTCTATAGCACATTAAAACAACAAATGTTGAACAAAATGCTGTACAATAGTATCAATCAAAATAAAATAATTCTTCATTCTTTAAATATGAGACGATCCTGTATTTTATAGGATGGGTGAAAACCCTTGGTAATAAGGACTTTTTGTGTGGGCTGTTCAATAAAAAGAAATGTGTTTTTATTAAACAGATAATTCTGACTGGATGGGAACGTGTTCAAAGTCATAAAATGACTGTAAAACGACACCTGTGGCGGCACTTTCTATATTAATGCACCACATTGCTAGGTTGTTTGTAAACGCAAACTCCTAGTTAGGATTGACGGTGAATTATCTTACTGGAAAACAGTTAAAGTAAAACTATTGTCTTCTTTAACCCCACAGTTTTTTAAGCTGAACATACAACTTTTGATTTTAAAAATGTAATAGTATGTTGAAATGAATATGAACCAAGATTAATAAATGTTTAATAAGTATTGTTCCATGTTAGTTCATGTTAACTAATGTTGTCCACTAATGATATTGTGAATGTAAAAAAAAATACTGATCATTTTTAAACTACCTGGATAATTTTTATCAGTTGTTTGTGGTTTTCCACCACCAGAACATTAGCTTGACAGTTATCAGCAACATACTGGCAGGCTTCTGGAGTGTTGGTTGTGTAGATTCCAGTTGCAAGTCCCCTGCGATAAAACAAGAGATCTGTTAAATAACTTCAAAATCTGATCCTGCATTCCATGATAAGCTACTGAGGCTTTTTCCTCATTCTTTAACTTCAGGATAAAGTTTCAACAGATTCAAATAGATCATTTCAAAATTCGTCAATACCCTGCCAGGATACATCCAACATCTGCAATAAACCATTCAGGAGAATTGAAGCCCAGAATTCCAACTCCATGGAATCGCTCCAGCCCAAGCTAGAGTAAACACAGAGAATAAACACAAAATTAATGAATGTAAAAGATCAGTCTTTTCCTAGATATCTCCTGGAGACTAACTGATGAAGATCTTTGACATAACAATGAAACTAGTGTTGTAAAAGCTTTGAATCCTTAAAACTTATACCAATACTTTGATTATTTCAATATCACAAATAAATAATATAGAGATGATAGAGTTTTTAAGAGCGTATTCAAAGGGAATGCCTACATTTATGCATATGCTAAATAAATGTCATGGATATATGTGCATGGAAGGTGAATTTGAAACAAACAAACAAACATTTAGAATATGTTTATTTCTAAAACGACAAACATTATTTACCCCAAAGCATATTCTGAGCATGAACTAACCACTAAGTATCGAAGTATCAAACTATGTCTTGTATTCAGGTGTAAAGGTGTGTCTAACCAACATTTAAAATGACTCAACGAGGAGTTACATGACAATTCATACCTTCAGAAAACTTTTTGCTGCTGCTCTGGAATGTTGATAGTATTCCTTGTAGGTAAGGGTGATCCACATGCCGTCTTTCTTGGCCCGAAGAGCAGGCAGGTCTCCGAACTTCTCCACCGTAGCCCAGAACATCTGATGGACTGTCATGGGAGGTTTTGAACCCAGTTCTGAAGCTTCCATCCTGAGTTTGACAGCCTTGTCACGGGCTGAGCTCCACAGCTCTTGGGCTGGAACAAGACGCACATCTCCAACCTCTAATGGAATAGAGAGTTCATCTGCTTTATGGTCAGGACCGCAAGGACAACACACAGGAGACATGATTGTATAATAAAGGTGCTTTTAAGAGTGTTCAAATGTATTGTTGAAGCTTCTTCGTAGTACCTGCCCTCACTTTGGCTTGCCCTGTCACACACTCGTGAAAAACAGAGCTGCTTAATAGGTCAAGTTACTGACAGGATATTTCCTTTGCCACCAATCAGGTTTCACAAGTGTCAGGTTATAATTTTTTTTTTTCATTTTACATGCTGTGTGCGGCAAAATGGTACCAGTTTGAATTTTATGCATTTATTAGTAATATGACAGGTAAAAAAACACATTGCTACATAATTTCTACAATACACTGACCTAGTCCTTATCAAAGGTTGAAAAATTATATTATGTTGTGATAAAGTAAATTTGGCAGAAAAAAATAATTACGTTATCCATTGAATAAGTTAGTTTAAGCATGAACTTGAAAATATTAAGTACATTCTACATTTATACTCAATTCAAACAAGTAAAAATGAATGCTCTAGCTTATAAATAACAAATATTTATGATTGTTTGTTATCTTTACAATGAATCATCATGCACCAGTCCTAAAGTAGAAACCCTTGTCATGTTTAATTTATAATTTGAGTATATTTCACAGGTAAATAAAATAAAGTACATTTTGCTTAACTTTTCAAAGCTGGTGTTCTCAACATGAACCGGCCTTGAATAATTAATGAGCTTGCATGGTTTCACTGTTTGCAAGTTGATTTACACCGTTTTTATTGTTGATTTTGTTGTTTCGTTTGCTAATGTCTTGTCAAGTTTGAAGTTCATGTTCTACTCAAAATGATCTGTTGATTGTTACCATCATGGTGTTCTGTGCACCGTGTTGAGGTCTGCATGAGCAGCTCTGGATCTTGTTTCTTTCGTCATTAAAGCAAGGTGATGTTGTCTAATAGACTACATACTTCCTTGTGAAATACTTGTGTGTGTCATGTGGTACATGACTAAGTATGTTAAAAATGCATTGACTTGCTAGTACGCTTTTAAAATCTTGGCTTAATTCAAAGTAAACTGTAGAAACAAAGTGTGAGTTAAGTTTACTAGAAACAGAGCATCGCAAGGTATACTGTACTTGATAATTTAAGCCACCAAGAATTGTGTGTAGCCTTTATTTATTTTATTTTGTTTGTTTTTAAATAAACCCCACTCCATTTTTTTCAGTGTAGCTTTAATGAGCTGTGACATTTTGCACTATTTTACATCTCACTGTTTGTACATTATACTGTATATATTGGACCTATTCTAAGGATTATTATTAGGGCCCAAATTTACACCTGCATTCACCAAAATTGGTATGTATACAGTTCTCATCAAGCGAACAACTTTCATACTTGCAGTCACACTCAGCTGTATGTTTGGTAATGGGGGCTGATCACATGGATTTGGCTATTATGGGTCATGGTCATAGCACCACCAACTGGAAGCAGGAAGTATGGCACTTTTAACAGACTTTGAAATAGCCCTCTTATGTTTACCCAAATTACTTAAAATTTGTTTAAAATAATGTAAAATGCCAAATGCATGTGTCCAACTTGCATTGTTTTCTGAAAGCCAAAGGGTGGAAATGGGCGCATGGTGCTTGGGCCTGTCATCGTTGCTTGAAGCTATATTGACTTGTTCTAATTGTTTGTTTTTTTGTTGTTTTTTTTTATACTTTAAACTCTTAGCTTAATCTGTGTTCTATCTCTGGAGCTCGCAAAAATGTCATTGCCTGCAATTAATTATGCATGTGGTATTGTTGTACATTTCATAAATAAACCTTGACATGACATGGAAAATAACTCTCAATTTATGCAAAATAGTTGGATTCTTAATATGCAAACAATTTGTGAGAACGCTAAACTGGAACACAATTGCATGTTAAGACTGTACCTGTGTTACTCTGCATTACAGAGGCTGAGCAATTTCCATTTGGCTGAACTTTAGACTCATGGAGTGGTACAGAGTGATACACTTCAGTGTAGTCAAGAGCAGCTTTTAAAGGGGACACATTCTTAGAACTAATAAGAAAGAAAAAGAAGATTGTAAAGTCATATTTGTTTGTTATGCCAACAATCAACAACAAAGAGGTGACAATAAACAGTATGTTTATAGTAAATAGTAACAGTGAACTATAAGTTACTAATTTATAGAAAGATGATAGAAATGACAGATTTTGGTTGATAAAGTCTACATACCCTTCAGTAATAGTTCCAAACACAGGAATGTCTTTGGAATCGTTAGTTATTGAACCATTGGCAGACATTGTCTGGAGTCTAAAAACAACAGCACAATAAAATATAAAGTATATACAAAACACCAAAAATCTGGGCTCACAAAAATAGGATAATAAATACTATAACATAAATTAAAATATACAATTACATATAAGATCTCTTTTACTCAATCAAATCTGACAAAGCCTCTCCAGTCCTAAGCCAGTGGTTCGAAATGCAATTTATCCTTTATATGTACCCCAGCTCTTGCAAAATGTTAAGTCAAATGTGCCAAGGGATGGAACGCCAGATGATGAAAGCCAAATTGAACAGAGAAAACTATAAAGACAAGAAAGACTAACCTTTAACCTGCATTGCATAATGCAATTTAAGTATTACGTTGAACAGTATAAATATGCATACCTTAAAATTTAGAATTAGAAGCCTATCTATATGCTGCCATTCTTCTGATTTGCAAAGATTGGGTAAAATAATTGTGTGCATTTGTTAAATTTACACACTAATGCCATCTAGGGTATTTTTTATGTAATTATCAATACATTTGCTAAACAGATTGAGCAGTATTGAGCTACAATAAAAAGTATGTTACACTTTTGCCATTCTCTTGTATGACCATTAAATACTATAAAACAGCCTTCAGTTTAATGAAATACAACGAGTTAATAAAAGTAGTAGAATGTAAAAAAAAAAAAAAAGTAGAAGTTCATGACTTCACTGTACTCTAGATTGCAAAAGGACAAAGTTCATGATCATTACAACACATGCATGGCCACATTTTGATCTATGTCCAAGTGAACTTGTACACAGATTTAGACATTTAACTGCCCTTAAGTGTCTAACATAAAATAAAGTAACCTATATTTTGCTAAGGAATGTGATATAATTTGATGCTCACAGGGAACGTGATTGACACAAAATGCATTATGGATAAAGATGTCAGGTTGAAAAGTCATTCATTCATAGTTTCAGTTTTAGAAAAGGCTACCTGTGATATTGTTTTACTGAATCAAGCTTTTTACATGAGATTCATAATTCTTTCATATTAAATTATTATTTCCTGCGCTTTTTGCTTAAAGAATGGCAGTGATGCCATTGAAGGTGAAGAGTGAAGCTACATGTTTTTGTAACAACCAAAACATAAATTATTACATTAAAAACGTTTTTGTAACAACCAAAACATAAATTATTACATTAAAAACGTTTTTGTAACAACCAAAACATAAATTATTACATTAAAAACGTTTTTGTAACAACCAAAACATAAATTATTACATTAAAAACGTTTTTGTAACAACCAAAACATAAATGAATACATTAAAAACGTTTTTGTAACAACCAAAACATAAATTATTACATTAAAAACGTTGTTGTAACAACCAAAACATAAATTAATACATTAAAAACGTTTTTGTAACAACCAAAACATAAATTATTACATTAAAAACGTTGTTGTAACAACCAAAACATAAATTATTACATTAAAAACGTTGTGGAAACAACCAAAACATAAGGACTACTTACATGTTTACACTGGAGTTGTTGGGGTTTTTGTTGGAGATTTGTAGCTTAATGTTTCAGAGAAAAAGCTGAATGCAACACAATTTTGCCTTACAGTACATACAATAAATATTGATGTTTCTCCACTTGCTGTGAATACTTAAAAGAGAAACTGCACTACAGATGAAACCTATGGACCCACAGCCTGAACATTATCATGTCAGGTGACTTGACTTGTTGACAAGCGACAAAACAGGTGTTTTATGATGCTGGTGGGATCTGCACTTAAATTAATTGTCTTAATGAATGCATTTACAGTCAATGAACAATATATGTATTTCAAAATGTCAAGAAAAAGTATGCAAAGAAAATACATTTTTTATTATTAAGTAATTTGGTACATTACACTAATTGGAGGACATTTTTACCAATTTGTTATTAGCCTGTAATAAAACATTACACTTAATATATACAGGCTTATAAATGATCTAATAAACATTCTTATATAAACTTGCATACATATGCCACAGACTTCAGTGCAGTACATTTGGATACATCTCAGTTGATGCATATCATGCAAATATTATCAGGACTGATACTTCACTAGTATTTGCAATCTAAAATAACTTCCTCTTCAAGCTGCATTTCAAAGCGCTGTTCCACTTGCAGTAATAGGCCTACAACAGATCGTCTTTTAATGTTAGAGCATTTATGTCTTTGGATCTGTTTTTGGTATGGCAGTCTTTTTATAAGGGTGACAAGTCAATTCAGCTGTTAACTCATATGCACATTGTACTTTTCCTTTGTTGATGTTTTATACAATTCCCAAGGCTATAGTACACTTGTAACCAACAGATAGCATGAAAGAGATTACAAGATAAGTAGCAGATATTATAAGATAGCATGAAAGAGATTACAAGATAAGTAGCAGATATTATAAGATAAACCAGCATTCAATATTTTACTACCATGGCTGAACATGTTTTATATTTGAATAATCATGATTGAACTCCTCAAATCTCAAGTCCCATTTTGTAACATTGTGATATAATTAACGAGGTTTAATTTCAGAGAATTATTACAGAATACTCCCCAGTTCAACAAAGACATGAGTTGATGTCTGCACTGAAAAACCTGATATTTTAGCAAACAAGGTGAAAGTCCATTTCCTCTAAACACATTCAAGTGGGACACAGAAACCTCTTATACTGGGTTGATCGCACCACCAGTCGCAGTAAAACATCTCTACCAAATGACTTTAGTTGAGGTCAAACCACATCCGAGATTTCAGATTCAACACTAAGTGTTGTGTTCAGAATTTTGGGTACATATTGGGTGAGTTTGGTAAAATGTTCAGTTTGCAAAGGGCATATCAATTAAAGAGAACTCCTTGACATTCCTAAAAATGTGCCATGGTGCAAGTTGAGGCCTTGTCCCGCCAACTTTGAGGCATAGTGAAACTAGATGTGGAGGTGTGCGTTTGAGCTTCTTTGACATATAAAAGCACTCAACATTTTGAGTTTGTGATTAACAAGAACTACTAAGAATTGTTAAACTGCATTTAGCTGGAAAAGGTTACAAAGTCATCTTGAATAGTTTAGATATGTATCTGTCCAGATTTAAACAAATGGTCTATAAATGGAGATGATTTGGTGCTGTTGATACTCTTCCTAAAAGTGGATATCCAGCTAAGATGAAACTTTCCTTCTGAACTTTGTGCAGGTCTAATCCGCAGCTACCAGAAATGTTTGCTAGAGGTTATTGCTGCCAAAGGAGGATTGACCCATTATTAAATTTAAGGGTTAGCATACTTTTTCCACAGCACTGTGAATGTTTACTGGGGATGCGTTCAATAAAGTCATGAAAGATTATAATTATTTGTGTTGTTAGCTTCAGCACATTGTCTTTGTCTATACTTGTGACGTTAATGAAATCATATTTTATGACCAATTAATGCAGAAAACCTGCTTATTCCAAAGGGTTCACATTTTTCTTTTCACTGTATTTTAAGTGCCCAATAATTGAGCTATTCTGTTCTTAAAATGTAACAGTTGGAAGCATGTTGTAATGTATCTAATATACTTTAGAAAGTCCAACATGAAATAGTTAAATGTGAATATTTAATATTTCCAGTCTGCAAAATGCTAGTATCTCTCTGTGAAACTTGTAAAACTAACCACAACATTTAATTACCATCTGTGTAACCAAACCCAAGCAAATCATCTATTGTAAATTCAACTCAACTAAACAACAGTACAAATATGCTTTATTGTAAAAAAACAATTCAGCCTCTCGTTCAGTAGTATTTGATGATCTTTGACTTGTTTCCATTTTTTTTGTACACTCCTCTGCTCCAAAAATGTGGAGCATTAAATCTGATTCACTGACACAGGGTTCATCTATCCTGGAGGCCATCTCATTTGCCGTCCCCCGAGAACATGGACGTGGAGGTGGTACACAGACTGCGCCCCATTTTTCCCATCATTAATCACTGTAAATTATAAGAACAATTCATTAAAAAGCAGAATACATGCTTAAATAACAACATATTACATTGTAAATGTGCCATACTTAAAGGTGTCATTTAAAGGTACATGCACTTTTTCAAGTTGATTGTACTGAAATGTGTGTTGGCTGTGCCTGTACACAACCATCATATTATGATAAAAATCCATCCAGTGTTTTTGTTTTAATCTCCTTATATATTTTCCCCTGCCTCAAATCGAGCCGTTCGACCGTGTGACGTCACACGGTCGGACGCCCCTCCCAGGATTGTTGATTGACAGCAGTGTTTCAACGCAGACCCGCCCTCGCTCGTGAGCGAGCTGTCAATCATAGTCCGTCATCATTGTTGATACACTGGAGCAGAATGGCGCCTAAGCGATTGTGGGTGTTCTGTTCTTTGGTGTAATAACGAACACAGCAGTCATTTTGATGTTCCTAAATCTGAACCGCTGAAGACGCAGTGGCTGAGTTTTGTTTACGATGGGAATATTCCCCACGAGCAACGTCAATGCGTTCATGTTTGCGCGAATCATTTTTCACCAGACTGCTTTATAAACGAGGGTCAGTATAAAACTGGTTTTGCTAAGAAGCTGCTGAAAAAAGATTCGGTACCAACTATTTATATTCCCTCTGCACCTCCAGAAGAAGTAAGTGTAACGTTTTATTAACCTTTATATTAATCTTTGCAAATCGCTTGCACGCTTCACAATGAATGTGGCTAATGTTTACACTCAGGGTACATTACGGCATGTTTTCCATAACGTTACGACGTTCTCAATATAATTCATAATCCCACGTTTATAATGAACAACGCGTTATGGTTATTGTGTTATTAAAAACTGTGTACGCAGGTGTTACAGTTAACATGGTAACACTAAGTTCCCTCTCGAGAGGTCTCTCCTATTGCGTAAGTAGCTTATGCTATGGGAAAACTCAGTTTCTCGAGAAATATTGAAGTCTTTATGTAAAACGCATTGCAGCTGCACAGCAGACAGCAATGAGCGAGGCAGCTCGGTCATTGGCTGTGCTGCGGCAACTTGCTCGAACCAATGACGGGCGACTCTGAACGCGCGACCAATGAGCGCTTCACGCTACAGCGCTCAGAGCCCGCCAAGATTGGCGTGGCTAAGGCTATATATTAGGCGCCCCTTCATGAGAGTTCTTTAGATTTAATCTCCTTCAGCAAAGACCTTCTCTTCGCTGGATCCTCCGGATTATTGGAGTCTTTTCGCCCGCCGTCGACAAGCCTACAGCAGGACTGCTACAAGGACGCCGGCGCCTTCAGCCGTCTTCTGCTACGCCATCCGGCACGCATCACCTTGATATCCTTTTACTAAGCTATTTTGCAAGTGATCGCCTCTGCGACGCTTTTTTGTCATTTAGTAAAAGAGCAAATTCGAGGCGTTGTTTCAAATGCCTTCGACCTGCGCCTCGTGCAGAGGCCCTCTTCCTGACGGGGACCGTCACATTTTCTGCGCTCGCTGCCTGGGACCTGACCACGCAGAAGCTGCTCTCACTCGAGGCAGATGCCCCGAATGTGACTCCCTGGGCCTCACCGAAGCTGCGCCGCTTTGCCGCCTTCGCCGCGAACGAGCCTGCTACCACCGTGCTGCCATCCCCTCTGTTCGAGCCGCGCAAGAAAAAGCGACGCTCACGGAGGCCGCCAGAGCATGCAGACTTCAGTGACGTCACACCGGGCCAGTCCCGGCGTGCTTCACCACCACCCGAGGAATCCCTGCCGCCAGTTCAATTCACGCAGGCAGACCAGCACCCCTCCGGAGCGGTGGGTCTCATCTCGTTCGGCGCTTCAGGGGACGACGGTGAAAAGGATGACAGCCTTTCCATTGACGCTGCATCCGACGACTGGCAGACGACCCCGCGCCGTCGACATTAGCGGACACGAGCACGGGCACCAGCATGGACTCAGAGATTGTCCGCATCCTGTCCAAAGCCGTGGAAGACCTCGGGCTCCACTGGTCTTCTCCGGAAGAACCCGCCCGCAGCCGGCTGGACGAGTGGTTCCTGCAAGGCATTACCCAGTCCCCTTACAGGCGGCTGGAAATGTCTGTACAGCAGTCAATGGGCCAGTCACAGAACTCGCTCACCTGCAATCAAACGCCGTTTTAACGGCAACACACAGAAATCACAAAAAGAGTAATTTTCTGCCTGTGTCACTAAGGGGTCACGTGTCCACACTAAAGTGCGCATTCCCACATATCAATACTGTCCAAACAGTGCCGAATACTTCCCCAGCTCAAGCTGGACGCCCCATAAATGTGGATTGTATGCACCACTACACACAAGCACTGTTCCCACAGTTATAAACACTTCCCCAGTAAAAGCGGGAAATACTATAAAGGTAGCGCGCGTGCCTGCTGTCATGCATGCACCCCTACACACAAACACTGTATGCATGCCCAAAAACCCCCGCACATAAGCGCTGCCCATACAGTTTCAAACAGTTCTCTGGCTCATGCCGCGAGCATCACAGATGCGACGCGCGAGCCAAGAAACTCCCCGCTAAGAACGGGAAGCTTTATGAAAGTGGCACGCGTGCCTATTACAATGTATGCACCCCCACCTGTAAACACTATCTATAAAGTTTCAAACATTTCTCCAGCTCATGCTGCGAGCATTACGGAGATAGCGTGCGTGCCTGTAATCTCACATGCACCCCTGCACTCGGCACTCAACAAAGCTGCTCAGCGGCCTCACGCCTCTGAGAGCTGTAAGCTCAGTGTTAGCACAAGGCAATTCGCCGGCAGGGCCCATACGTCACTGCGACACGCCCCCAGCCAGCATTCAGCCCATATCTGTGCGAGCAAAAGCCTGGGAAAAAATCCCCGACATGCCAAAATGGGTTTTGAACATAATAAAACACGGTTACTCGCTTCAATTCGCTCGCAGACCACCCTGCTTTTCAGCGGTGGTCAAGACGAAAGTGAGGAAAGATGTTTCACATGTTCTACGCAAACTGATAGAGAAGGGCTTATAGAAACTGTTCCTCCTCTATGAGCTTGGCGGGTTTTTACAGCCGCTACTTTCGTCTCGAAAAGGATGGTGGCCTCTGCCCCATCCTAGATCTTAGACATCTGAACAAAGCTTTAATGATTCGCTCGCTCAGAATGTTAACGACCAAACATATCCTCGCGCAAGTTCAGCCCGGGATTGTTTTCTATCAGTGGATTTGAAAGACGCTTACTTTCACATTCGATAGCGCCTCATCACAGGCCATTTCTGAGATTCGCTCGAGGGACAGTCATACCAGTACACAGTACTACCATTCGCCTATCATTGGCCCCCGTACATTCACGAAATGTATGGACGCAGCACTTTCCCCTGAGACAGCGGGAGTGCGAATACTGAATTACCTCGATGATTGGCTAATCCTAGCACAATCAGAGAGTCAGTTAACGACGCACAGATCTTGGATTATCAGCCATCTAGAATGCCTGGGTCTGAGAATCAATTTTGCAAAGAGCGTGCTATCCCCAGCCAGAATATCTCTTTTCTGGGAATAGTGCTAGACTCAGTGCAGATACGGCGCTCATCAGGCGCTATTCGGCCTTGCAACATCATTCAGAGCTAGCGCTACGGCCAAACGATTTCAAAGGATGCTCGGTCTCATGGCCTTGGCATCAGCTGTACTCCAGCTAGGATTGTTGCACATGCGTCCTCTCCAACGCTGGCTCAAGAGCCGTGTCCCCACTCACGCGTGGCGCTCGGGCCACTTTTTAATCAGAGCGAATCACGGCTGTATAAAAGCCCTGACGCCCTGGAAGGCCGTCGACTGGTATCAAACCGGCGTGAGTCTGGGCGTGAACACACGGAGAAAAATGATCACGACAGATGCCTCCAAAATAGGATGGGGGCCCTTTACGAGGGCAGGCCTGTCTCCGGTTTTTGGTCAAACCCGAAAAGCGCCTACATATAAACTGTCTGGAAATGAAAGCGGTCACCTTGGCTCTCAGAGCCCTGCTTCCGTACCTGAAAACGAACACGTCCTGGTCCGAACGGACAACATGACGGTAGTTTCGTATATAAATCGCCAGGGTGGAACTCAGGTCGAGTCCCTGCCACTCTATGGCCAGGGAGCTCATCTTATGGTCACAGCACAACCTGCGCTCGCTGAGAGCAGCGCGTGTGCCAGGCGTCCTGAACCAGGGAGCGGACATGCTGTCCAGAGACAAAATTCTCCCAGGAGAATGGTCTCTCCACCCCCTGACGGTTCAGTGGTTATGGCAAACCTTTGGAGAGGCAGAGGTCGACCTCTTCGCCTCCAGGGAAAATGCGCACTGCCCTCTCTTCTTCTCAAAGAGCACGGACGCGCTCGCCCAAGTCTGGCCGAGCCGCCCCTTGTATGCTTTTCCCCCGATCGCGATGCTACCTCAGGTCATCAGTCGGATCAGGGAGGTGAAATGTGCAGTGCTCCTGGTAGCCCCACTCTGGAAGAACGAGACGTGGTTTCCAGAACTAATGCAGATGATGCAATCTGCCCCATGGCCGATTCCGTTGAGGCTGGACCTCCTCAGGCAGGCCAACGGGATGATTCATCCCCGCCCCAATCTGTGGGCCCTTCATGCATGGCCCCTCAACAGGTTCCAGAGAACATCCCCAGCGGAGTGTTGAGAACCATCACTGAAGCGCGAGCGCCCTCTACGAGGCTCTTATATGCCCAAAAGTGGAAAGTGTTCAGTGACTGGTGTGATACCAAGAGCTTGAACCCCAAATCGTGCGAGATACCAAGTGTACTCGCCTTTTTGCAAGAGCTGCTGGAGGCGGGACGCACACCCTCCACGCTCAAAGTCTATGTGGCTGCCATAGCAGTGTCACACAATCCTGATAAAGAACGCTCATTAGGGAAAAACGACCTAATCATTCGTTTCCTAAGCGGCGCTAGGAGGATGAACCCTCCTCGCCCCCCTCGGTACCGATCTGGGACCAGGCCACGGTCCTGGACGCACTCAAGAGTGCCCCGTTCGAACCTCTCCGAACCGTGCACCTTAAACAGCTCTCGCTCAAAACTGCGCTCTTGCTGGCACTCGCCTCAGTCAAGAGAGTGGGCAACCTGCACGCGCTGTCATCAAGCGCTGCTTGCTTGGAATTTGGACCTAACGAATGCAGAGTTGTCCTTAGGCCAAAGCACGGGTATATTCCTAAAGTGCTCTCCACACCCTTCAGAGTACAGGTGAGATCTCTGGCAGCGCTATCGTCTCCAGCAGACGAAAGCGACGCTAATTTACTCTGCCCGGTCAGGGCGCTCAGAGTATACTTGGAACGTTCTGCCTCGCTCAGACAGACGGAACAATTATTTGTATGCTTTGGCGGCCGCACTAAAGGTCTCGCAGTTTCAAAGCAAAGAATATCGGCTGGATAGTAGATGCTATAGGCTGGCTTATGAAGCCAAGGGCCTTCAATGCCCCTTAGGCGTCAGAGCTCACTCTACGAGGAGCATGGCCTCCTCGTGGGATACCCATTGAGGATATTTGTGCGGCGGCAGGCTGGGCCTCGCCTTCGACATTTATCAGGTTTTATAACCTACAGGTCCCCTCATTGCATTCCAACATTCTATCAGCCTGACTGTAGTATGGACTGGAGTACGTATATGCTGAGCATTACCTCCTCCCTTATAAGGTCCGTCTCTGACTGACTTAGAGGGTTTTTTATGCATATCAGTAAATAGAAAATCAGTACATAAGATACGTGCTTGTGTTTTTACAATGAGCGCCCCACCATGGGCCACCTTGGGGCAAAGGCGCTCTGTATTATCCAATTATATAGCTCGCTGTTGGCCGGCTCGTTGAATAATCATTTTGCTTCAAGGCTCAGGCATCTGCCTCTGGCTTTATAGAGCGAAGTCAGCACGCACGGCGTTTTGCATGGTGTTCCCATAGCATAAGCTACTACGCAATAGGAGAGACCTCTCGAGAGGGAACGACTCGGTTACTAACGTAACCTCGGTTCCCTGAGAGGAGGGAACGAGTATTGCGTAAGCTGCCGTGCTTGTGCTTGGTCAGTCGCTTCAGTCGATTGAACCTAAAGAACTCTCATGACAGGGCGCCTAATATATAGCCTTAGCCACGCCAATCTTGGCGGGCTCTGAGCGCTGGAGCGTGAAGCGCTCATTGGTCGCGCGTTCAGAGTCGCCCCATCATTGGTTCGAAGCAAGTTGCCCCAGCACAGCCAATGACCGAAGCTGCCTCAGCCATTGCTGTCTGCTCGTGCAGCTGCAATGCGCTTTACATAAAGACTTCAATATTTCTCGAGAAACAGAGTTTTCCCATAGCGTAAGCTACTTACGCAATACTCGTTCCCTCCTCTCAGGGAACCGAGGTTACGTTAGTAACCGAGTCGTTACACCTGGTTTACTTGTATGTTACTGATTAAGAAGTAATGTCAAAAAAACAGTTATAACTGCATGAAGATGAATGGTAACACAATACTGGCAAAATACTGTTTACATCTTGCAAATACATATGATTCAAGACTATTAATACTCTAATTGATGTTATCTGATCACTTATTTTTGCTTTCGTATAGGCAACGGAGAGGCGGGGTGACCAAAGCTCATTATCATTTAAAGTCATATGCACTGAAACGGCGTGCTGAAAGCAGAGCTGTTTTTGAGCAGGTAAAATTAGTGTTTTCTTAAAATATTCATGAGAATTTTTAATAACAGTATATTACAAAGTTTTCATTTAGACCCTAAAGATTCATATTAACTTGTACAAAAATGGCATTATATGACCCCTTTAAGTCCTTTGTCTCTTTTATATATTTAATTTTTATATGTGGAAGCAAAATTTCAGAGAGGAGAACAAAACAAACCCAGTTCAAACAAAGGATATTTCAAACTCAAGTCACTCACCAACTCTGTATCCTTCATCCAGCCCTTCTTTCTTTGCTACATTTTTGGCCACCATCAACAGATGCCCAAGAAGCTAAATGAAAAAAGTACACGATCTTACAGCTATCATCATCAGTAATGGCAAACATACACACAGAAAGAGGGAGAGAGAGACAAACCGGGGCATCATCATCGTGTGCTTCACTGATCCTTGGAATAGGAATCCTTGGAATAACCAGGAAATGTACAGGTGCCTGTGGACTTACATCTCTGAAAGCAAGACACTGCAAAACAAATGTTAAAAAAATGTTGTGATTCACAAGAACAATTAATAATTGTTAAATTGCATTTAGCTGGAAAAGGTTACAAAGTCATCTTGAATAGTTTAGATATGTATCTGTCCAGATTTAAACAAATGGTCTATAAATGGAGATGATTTAGTGCTGTTGATACTCTTCCTAAAAGTGGACATCCAGCTAAGATGAAACTTTCCTTCTGAACTTTGTGCAGGTCTAATCCGCAGCTACCAGAAATGTTTGTTAGAGGTTATTGCTGCCAAAGGAGGATTGACCCGTTATTAAATTAAATTGTTCGCATATAACATCGACTCACCTTGTCATCCTCATAGATTATGTTTGCAGGAATAGTTTTATCAATTATTTTTGAAAATATAGTGGGCTCAGGTTTTCCATATTTCTTGCTGGCCTCTTCTGCCAGGCGAACCTCATCGCGATTTGAAGAGCAGAAGCTCTACTTCAAACAAATAAACATCATTAAGTCTCTTAAACATCTAAATCTTGCAATAATATAAATACGAAATGTCTCCCTATCATCGCAAATCAACCATACACAAGCTGCACTTACACTCCTACAGAGTGTGCATAACATAAAAATAAACACCTTCACAGGTATGGCACGCTGTAAATTATATCCAAAAGGCAAAACCCGTCGGGTTAGTAAAATACTGCGGGCTGTCATTGAACCTTTTAAGGACACACAACGTCCAAAACTACAGAATAAACCCTGATGACGCCAGAGTCAGTTCAGCAGAGGAGCACTTTCTCAATATGACGGATGTAGAAAAGGAAGTCCCGCCTTACAGGTAAAAGAGCCAATCACCTTTCGGCTACAGACATCGACTGTCAGTCAACTCCAAAACGCTATATATATATATATATATATATATATATATATATATATATTTATTTTACATTTTTAATGCTATATATATATATATATATATATATCTATATATATATATCTATATATATATATATATATATATATATATATATATATATATATATATATATATATATATATATATATATATTTATTTATTTATTTTACATTTTTAACAAGTTTAGGGTTCACTGTTTACATGTTTGAAAGATTTTCAAAATGAGTATTAAAGGTATTTTCTAATTTAGTTGATGTAATACTTGGCTAAAAGTATCAATAGATTTAGACTATAGCTTTACATTTATCTTTTCAATTTGTAATATGTATTCAGAAAGTGGTTTTCTTATTTTCGTCTCGTTCACTCCAGCAGGTGGCAATAGAAAATACGCACAACTAACATTGAATGACAGAAGAAGAAGTGACGTGGAGAAAACATGGCGTCTTGCCGCAGGTTGCCCTTGCAGCCGTTTCTCTGCAGTAAATCAGCACGCCTCGCTTGTAACCGAAATGTCCAGGTTCAAGCTTCAACAGCGGAGAGTTTATATCCGCCTATTCTGTCATCTCGGACCGCGAAAAGTAAGTCAGCCAAGAGACGCGTAGTGTCTGAATTCTTCGAGCATCTGCGCTCGTGCACGGCACACGAGAAGATCAACGCGCTCACGCGCGTACAGAGCAAAAAGTACGTGATTTATCCGCAGACATTCGCTCTCAATGCGGACAAATGGTATCAACACTACACCAAAACTGCATATATAAGTGGCCTGCCCGAGAAATACAACGCATCCGCCGGGGAGAGTTCAATAGATGAATCGCTATCTGAGCTTCAATCCCTGGTATGCAACTCCATCTTACAAGAACACTGGTACATGAAGAAAGGGAGAACTTTCACCCAGAAAGAGCAAGATCATTTTGCCACTCCTTTTGTTAGGAACATAGTGTGTGGCCTGAGAAACGTTCTGGCCAAAAAAAATCCAGTGCTCGGCCTGTCTAGTTTAGGTAAGTCTGCCTTACACCATCACTTCTGTAATGTAGCATGGAGAAATCAACCTGTCTAATTTAAAGGATTCATGTTGAATAAGAATGTATGAGATGTGAATACAATCCTTTCTGTTTCTATTTTGTAGATTTTGACCCCCAAGTGAACTTCTACTGGTTGAGGGGAGAAAGGACAATTCCAAGAGGACATCGGAGTGGACGGATTGAGCCAGTGAGATTCCAGATTGATGATAAACCACACAGCCAGATAAGAATCCCACAACAACTTCCTGAGGTAGAGTTCCTCGCCTTATATGAGGCTTTATTTATGGGATGTTAAAACGAGAAATTTAGAACATTTTCTACAAAGTTTAAATGGTATTTCTCAAGCACTTAGGAATGCAATCTTTGTGTCCATGTTGGTTTTATGTATTTTAAAAACATTTAAAACATATTAACAAGTTAAAATGGTATAATGACTTAAAGTCTAGTGGTGGAGTCATATGGTTTTCTTGCATCTTGAATACTCCTGAGTATAAACAAGTTAATCATTCATTTTGTTAGAGTTTTTAAATATTTTTTTCAAGGTATAAATAATTTTTAGGAATATTATGAATTGAAATGACAAATATTGAAGAACATTTTATTTGTAAAAATGTTTAGGTACATGACTGTAGAATGTTACCGGCATGTTGGCTATGCTACCTGACTTTAATTTGGTGGACAAAGGTTTTGTGAATATTAACACAATTATTTTGAAGATTTTGTTTTGAGAAAGAAATCGATTTTATTACAAATTTATGCCAAAAGTTCTTCTTCTTTTTTTTTTTAAGAATTTCAGCTTTTAATGAGAATAATAAATATATATATATATATATATATATATATATATATATATATCAGAAAGCATTCTCTGCTGGCCTAACATGCCAAATAAATCATTTTTCATCCTTTCATTCTCATTGACCTTTATGTATTTTTAATCATTTTCCACTCTTATTTAATCTACAAACAAATAGCAAAAAAACTAAAAGTTTGTCCAATCAGAATTTATTCCTTGACGCTTACAAGAAAAGTGTGACAACTGTTTCACAAATGGCATGCCCAACGCAGCGCCTGATTCTTGAGCTTCAGGCCTTCAGAATTTCCACAGAACCCCTCAACAATGCAAATCTATGAGCAACTAAGTCAGATTCATCAGCCAATCAGAATGTTTTATTTGCTCTTGGTGGGTGTGATCTTTAGGATATGTCCCAGTCGAGTATTTAAGTAATTGTTTTTTGTGAATTGCGTTTTCTTTTATGTATTTTTGAATAACTTAAAGGAATATTCTGGGTTTTTAATACAAGTTAAGCTCAATCAACAGCATTTGTGGTATACTATTTATTACAACAAAAAATTATTTTGACTTGCCCCTCCTTTTCTTAAAAAAAGAAGAAAAAAAAAGTAAAGATCTGGGTTACAGTGAGACACTTACAATGGAAGTGAATGGGGGGCAATAAGTAAATGTTAAAATACTCACTGTTCAAGTATAGCCACAAGATATAAACAATATGTGTTAACATGATTTTACTGAGAAAAATTCACTTACATTTTCTGTGTGAAGTTTAGTCCATTTTACAACTTCGTTGCTATGAGATGTAATGTCAACAACCCTAATACGCCTGTAAAAATTAAGATTTTAAACAACTTTAAAGCTCAGATAATTCAAGTTTTAACAGAAGAATGCAAGTACTTTTTTTTTTACAATTATAAGCTTCACATTTCTGTCTTTAAACCCTCCAAAAATTGCCCCCATTCACTTCCTATGTAAGCTACTCACTGTAACCTTTTTTTTTTTTTTTTTAATAAAGAAAAGGAGGGACGAGTCGAAATACTGACAATTGAGATGAACTTGTATAAAATATGTCATTATCCCTTATGCAGATTTAAATCATGACTAAAGACATGTTTTAAAATTAAATATTGTTTAACAGTCTGTGTTAATTTTTGTTGTCTTCCCACTTTATAAGATGAAAAGTAGCAGCATTAATAATTGATATGTGATCAGTAGTGAACATTATTTCATTTCTTAGTTTGTTCCTCTGGAGGCAGATATCTCTGCTGAAGTTCCTGTAATCCATTCTGCACCTGACCTGCTACCCTTGTTCAGGAGACAGTATGACAACAACATCTTCATAGGTTTGTTTGTCTCCAATACATTTTCTAGTTATTCTTCATGTATTGTTTTTGACTTCTTACAAAATGGAGCATCAGAGATTAAAACATCAGTTTTAAGTAATTGTCCAAAACGGTATGTTAAAGGCATTTGCATATTGTTTTTCCCTCCTTTTTTACCCCACAGGTGCCAAACTGGAAGATCCATGCTGCTATGGCCACACACAGTTTCACATGGTCCCTGATAGGTTTCGCAGGGACAAAAGGAGAAAGGAAGGCCTCACTGATCAAATAGAGGTGTCACTTAGAGCCAACGGTATTGCCAGCCTGTATGCATGGACAGGGGCACAGGCTATGTACCAAGGTTAGTATTTCTATACGTTTTAGATTACACTGTTGCGATAAGAAGTTTAAATGGTCATAAAGGCACGACCTTCTGTAAAGCTGCTTTGAAATGATGTGTGAAGTAAAAGAGCAGAAGTAATCTTGTCTCAAGTTAAAGGATTAGTTGACCCAAAAAGGAAAGTTCAGTCATTTATTACTCACCCCTGTGTGGTTATAACCCCATTTGACTTTCTTTCTTTTTCTTAACACAAAGGGAGAAATTGTGAAACATGTTGTTCTCAGTGATGTCATACAATGGCAGTTTATAGTGACCAAATCTTCAAGCTTCGAATGTACACAAAAGTATAATTCAGAAGTCTGATAAATTATTCCATGAGACTCATGATTGTTATGAAAGCATTCGATAAGGTTTGGTGCAGTCAAATGTATTAAGTAAAAATGTTCCCTGACCATTGATCTCCTGTGTGCGTTCATGAGTCTGCAGATCTTTGCATGAGATAATTTTTTTTATATGGGGTTATAACCACAAAAGGGTGAGTGAATTTTAATTTTTTTGGTGAACTATCCCTTTAAGATGTACAATGCACTTCATTCAGATTGAATGGGCCGATTTAGTCAGCTTACCGATATACTTAAATTCATACTTTCTTAATCACTAACCCTAAATACTTTGTGTTCTGCAAAGGATTTTGGAGTGAAGAGGATGTGAGCAGGCCATTTGTGTCTCAGGCTGTTATCACAGATGGACAGCACTTCTCATTTTTCTGCTACCAGCTCAATACTCTGGCTTTGACCCCAAGGACCGACAGCAACAATGCCAGGAAGAACTTGTGCTGGGGCACAGAAAGCATGCGATTATATGAGAAAATCACAGACGGAGATGTGGTGGGCTGGAATGACGCCGTTCTTGGGCTGCTTGTTCAGTTTTTATTGAACGTGCCAAAAGTTTGAAAAGCAGGAGCATAGAAATGTATGATGAGCTTGTTTGTTATGAGTGTCAATAAACATAATGCATGCCGATGTGTCTTGTTGACTTAATTCAAATTTAATTTAAAGGTAAAGTGTCTTTTCTGCACTATTAGGAGCACAAAACAGAATGGCAAAACACCAGGTTTCCCAAAACACTACTATCCTTTTCTGCTTTTGGTCCTGTGCCATTATTCAGACAAACTAATAAATTCCCCAAAAAGCTTGTTAAAGTTTGCCCTGCCCCAAACTCTTATTGGTTAAGTCAATGTAGAACTGCTTGAACAGATCAATCTTCGAATGTCTTAGTTATCTCTGGACAATAAAGTGGGATAGGATAAAATATTTCAATATAAAAAGTGTGTGCACCCTTTTTTTACAAGTACATATAAGTAATTGTGTTAATGTTTTGATTAAATAACGAAAACAGTATTAAACCGCTTGGGTAAATGTGATCACTTCTAAAACACAAGCTGTGCATAAAAATGAATTAATATTAGGTAAGCATGTAAACCGTGTATTTTATGTAAACATACCATCTAAAATAAATGTTACATGGGCCTCATTTTCTCTTGAAGATGCATGAATAATGTCCAAGGTCTCTGGAATATACACTCACCTAAAGGATTATTAGGAACACCATACTAATACTGTGTTTGACCCCCTTTCACCTTCAGAACTGCCTTAATTCTACGTGGCATTGATTCGACAAGGTGCTGAAAGCATTCTTTAGAAATGTTGGCCCATATTGATAGGATAGCATCTTGCAGTTGATGGAGATTTGTGGGATGCACATCCAGGGCACGAAGCTCCCGTTCCACCACATCCCAAAGATGCTCTATTGGGTTGAGATCTGGTGACTGTGGGGGCCATTTTAGTACAGTGAACTCATTGTCATGTTCAAGAAACCAATTTGAAATGATTCGAGCTTTGTGACATGGTGCATTATCCTGCTGGAAGTAGCCATCAGAGGATGGGTACATGGTGGCCATAAAGGGATGGACATGGTCAGAAACAATGCTCAGGTAGGCTGTGGCATTTAAACGATGCCCAATTGGCACTAAGGGGCCTAAAGTGTGCCAAGAAAACATCCCCCACACCATTACACCACCACCACCAGCCTGCACAGTGGTAACAAGGCATGATGGATCCATGTTCTCATTCTGTTTACGCCAAATTCTGACTCTACCATCTGAATGTCTCAACAGAAATCAAGACTCATCAGACCAGGCAACATTTTTCCAGTCTTCAACTGTCCAATTTTGGTGAGCTCTTGCAAATTGTAGCCTCTTTTTCCTATTTGTAGTGGAGATGAGTGGTACCGGTGGGGTCTTCTGCTGTTGTAGCCCATCCGCCTCAAGGTTGTGTGTTGTGGCTTCACAAATGCTTTGCTGCATACCTCGGTTGTAACGAGTGGTTATTTCAGTCAAAGTTGCTCTTCTATCAGCTTGAATCAGTCGGCCCATTCTCCTCTGACCTCTAGCATCAACAAGGCATTTTCAGCCCACAGGACTGCCGCATACTGGATGTTTTTCCTTTTCACACCATTCTTTGTAAACCCTAGAAATGGTTGTGCATGAAAATCCCAGTAACTGAGCAGATTGTGAAATACTCAGACCGGCCCGTCTGGCACCAACAACCATGCCACGCTCAAAATTGCTTAAATCACCTTTCTTTCCCATTCTGACATTCAGTTTGGAGTTCAGGAGATTGTCTTGACCAGGACCACACCCCTAAATGCATTGAAGCAACTGCCATGTGATTGGTTGATTAGATAATTGCATTAATGAGAAATTGAACAGGTGTTCCTAATAATCCTTTAGGCGAGTGTATACTGAAATTATAAATAAAGTTAAAACAATGTAAAGTCATTTTTTTAAATTGAATTGGTTGGTTTACTTCATGTTTTGTATTATTTTAATGTTTAGTACATTCAATAGGGTTTGAAAATGAAAATGCTTACATTTTGCACTCTTGTAATGTAATACAAAAAAATACTGTATATTATATCAACATAATACAAGAAAAAGGCTAAGAAATGTACATGAATTTCAAAATGTCTTAGTATGTCCCTCTTTAGATTTAATGGCAGCATGCACTCAAACTGACATGAACTTCACAAGTTTGTGCAAAACCTGATGATCCATGTTATCCGGCATGATTTGAAAATGTCCCAAAGAGCAACTTTAAGGATAGAAAAAAAATCTGACCTTTTGTACAAAGCAGTTATCATGGTCAGTTACATACATTTTTGCATATTTGGTCACTAAAACAAATTACCCAGAAATCGATAATTTGTAAATGTTATGAAAATATCTGTATTTAATTATAAAAGAGTACAAAATAGCATTTTTACTATTAAACATTTGCATTCCACTGTATTTTGATATTTTATAGTTACTGTATAAATTAAACATTAATGACTTTCTTCAATAAACTTCACATACTTAAGTCTTTTTAAGGACAAACTGCTCATTGTTTTATTTACAGTTTCTTCCAAGATTGCAGTTTCTTAATCATCTTTTGTCCAATAGTCAGTAATGAAGGGGAGGTTATTTGGTAACCAATTTAGGTCTATATATTGGGGTGTCAGGATTGCAAATTCTTCAATAATGGCATCATTTTTTCCTGTATGCTGAGAAATTGTAGCCTGATCAGCAAAACAAAGTTTTTCATTAAGCTATGGTTTGTATTTTTATTTCTAGTAAATTCAGCAATTCTTATTACTTTATCATTTATTATGCTGTTGATGTTAAATGCATACTGGTACTGTCTAATAAGGGTTATATGTTGGGCTATCTTTGGACACATCTCCATGTTGTAATTGCACGATTAAACTCCGGGGAGGGGGTTGTCTCTGTAAAAAAGCAACCAAGGGACATAAAGTGACATTCTGTAAAATGTATTATCCAGCATAATAAAAAGGAAATCTAAACAAAGGTAGGCTAAATTAGAAATGTGCATGTGTAAAAGAACATCACAAGATGAACAAATAATGGGGAGAATTAAATTTTCCCCACTTTCTGCTATCCAACTCCGCTCACCCCCACATAATCTTTATTCATATTGCTTGCTTATATGCAGTGGCGTGCTCAGACCTCAGCAGGGACAGAGGCAAAAGGATAAAAAAGGGCACTGATTTTTACTGCTATTATTTATTTATTTTAAAGAGTAGCGCGTATGTATAGTTAACTACTCGCCTCAATAACACAAAATTGGTGTCGTTTTAAAGACTTTACAATGCATAAAGGCAATATAACCAACTCTTGGTGCTTTTTAATTTGCTGACAAATTAGAATTGTTCCGTTTCCGTAACTTATGAAATATGATTATTTACTCCACACAAACATACGGTCAAATCATTGTGCCGATCGGAAACAACACATTATTTCACTGGACCTGTAACTTTTAAAACCCCCGTGATTGGTCAGCTAAACTGATAGTACCAAACTAATGCTGTTACTCTCCACGATCCATGCACATTTTACCACGCACCCCATTGAGAGTGAGAACCGCTAATCGCAAAATTGTTGTATGTGAGCACCAATTGAGTCTGAGCATCATCTTCTAAACACCGAGAGTCCTCTTTCATCTCTCCCTGAGAAGAATCTTCTCCAACTTCACAGAACTCAACCTCAAGTCCTCGATAGTCCTCGGGCTTGTCATGGACCCAGACCGACTTCCTCACCTCTATTACTGGACACCGATCTTGGACGTGTCCTGGCTCCCTGCAACTCCAACAGAGTCCCAGCTTCTGGGTCTCTGCAGTTCTACATTGACTTCTGGGCCGCCATGTGGGCTTTGGCCAGCTGGACGGCGTCATCCACTGATGTGGGGCGATGGCACTGGACCCATTCCGCGGTTCCTTGGGGCAGGTGAACAGTAAACTGCTCCAGCACCATTAGATCAATGTCATTTGCCACGTTGCAGCCTTCCAAGTCTAGCACCCACTTCCGGCAGGCATCGTGGTGCTGCTGGGCAAAAGTGAATGGGCAGCCAGCTTTGCTTAGTGTGAGGGAGCGGAACCGCTGGCGGTGTTGTTCTGGTGTGCGGCCCACCCATTTTAGGACAGCTGTCTTCAATTTCGTGTAGTCCAGGCAGACATCAGTGGGTAGTTGGTGTGCCGAGAGCTGGGCCTCCCCAGAAAGCAGCAGGTGAAGGGCCCATTGAGTTCATAGCCAGACGGAGGTGCTGGCGAACTGCTCAATCAGGCTCATGAATCAGATCATCCTGGGGCCCCATCTTTGTGAGCACAAGGTACAGCTTCATCGCTGCTTCCGGGGCCACGGTGGAGGACCCCCCTAGAGCTAACAAGCTCCGTAAGGCTCTGTTGTGCTTGGAGGAGTTCCTGGAAGTGCCACTCCTGGGTGAGGAGAGCTTGGTGGTGAGTCTCCTGGATACTAGCCAGGGCATAGATGACTTCACCCAGCGGTGAGGTGTCCATGGCAGCTAGTCTTCCCAATCCCAGGTTTCTGCACCAGTGTAACATTCTCAGTTTAAAGGAGGAAAAGGAAAAGTCTACTTTTATTCTAAGGATTTACCTCAAAATATACCTTCCAGCTAGTCTTTCAGTTTGCACACACAGCTTCAATGATAACAGACAACATAAACCCAGTAGTTAAATTATTCAAGGGGCTTTTCAGCATACAGCTTCGGGCACGTGTGTGTGTGTGTGTGTGTGTGCATCTTGGACTCTCTCTCCCATCTCCGCCGTCACTGAAATGAGACACAGGTGTTTAGAGTCAATAATCACCAGGTGATGGCTCTTACCACTACCTCTCTCCCCACTGACAGACACACAACCACATCCCACTCCACAAGTATAGTACAATATCAAGTAATGGCCTGGAGAAAAAAAGCTTTTAGAGTTTATATGGTGTAGGCTAAACAGATATCTTCTGTCGCATTTCACTTGTAACTTCATGAAACACAAACAGAATAAAAAAAACATCTGATGCTCCATGATGCCACTTTTACATTTTACAATTACATTTTTGCTCCCTCAAAAGTAAATGAATGAGCCCTTCCACAAGATGAAGTGTTCCCTTCAGAGTACCCACTTCAAGGGCTCTGTACTTTGGAGTGAGTAGGGCATAGGGAGGACCAGAAGGGCACCTTTAGATTTGTGAATGAAAGGGCTCACGCCCCTGCTACCCCCGTTCTGTGCAAGTCACAGCTTATATGTACTTATGTTTTTATCTGAAAAAGCCTTAGTTTATTGACAAAACATTATTTTCTAATCCTGATGCTCTTCTCCAATGTGCAAAATAAAACATTTATTGGGCGTTATACCAGCATCTTTTTATATATTTTTTTATTTTCTCCACAATTTGGAATGCCCAATTCCCAATGCGCCTGAAGTCCTCGTGGTGGCGTAGTGACTTGCCTCAATCCGGGTAGCGGAGGACAAATCTAATTTCCTTCTGCTTCTGAGTCCGTCAATCGGTGTATCTTATCATGTGGCTTGTTGAGCGCATTGCCGCAGAGATGTAGCGCTTGTGGCGGGCCATGCTATTCACAGCGGCATCCACTCACAACTCACCACATGACAGAGCGAGAACCACATTATAGCGACCACGAGGAGGTTACCCCATGCAACTCTACACTCCCTAGCAACCGGGCCAATTTGGTTGCTTAGGAGACCTGGCTGGAGTCACTCAGCACACCCTGGATTGAAGCTTGTGACTCCAGGGGTAGTAGTCAGTGTCTTTACTTACGCGCAGCTTTACTTGTCCCCATATTAAAAATCTTCGATGCTTGCCCAGTGCCAAAGCCCACTGCACATGCCTGACTCCTTTTTCTCTTTAAATCTTGTCATTGCATTCTCTAGGCACAGTCATAATTTTAAGCTTGATTACACTTCCTAGTGCTTGACACTTATGTAGAGTGCTACATGGTGCTATAGGAAGTGTAACTGAGCTTGAAATCGCCAAGAAGACTGCTGTCAGGATGTTACTGTGAAAAAGGGGTTACAACTGGATCACTTCAGAAGACATTGATTTAACCACTGGAGTCTTATAGATTATTTTTATGCTGACTTTATCTAATTTTTTGGAACATTTGGAGTTCTGGTCACCATTCACTTGCATTGTATGGACCTACAGAGCTGAAATATTCTTCTAAAAACCTTCATTTGTGTTCATCTGAAGAAAGAAATTCATACACATCTGGGATGGCATGAGGGTGAGTAAATATGAGAGAATTTAAAAATGTTGGGTGAACTATCCCTTTAATCCAGAAAAACAGATAATTCATAGGGTTCACACACACTGTCTTGCCACTGTATGTAAACTCCTAACTTACTTTGACAGGACTGAAATAATGAAGCACTTGAGAAATTGCTACCTGGCATAGTTGTAACCACATATTTAGGACGACAAGAATCATGTTTAAAAACCAATGGTTGACAACTTGTCTGAAGGGGAAGGGATGTATCCCCCTACCTTTACAAATTAAATGATACAATAATAATAATAATTTTAATAATAATAAAAATGTTCTGGCACAAATGGCATCCTTTCCTGAAAATCTCCCATAAAATACTTTGACTGTCTATAACCAAATGTTCAACTAACATATCCTGTGATAAAGAGAATGGAGGGCTCAGAGAAGCTCATGAAATTTGGCAGAAAATAGTCACCCTTTTTTGGCCTGGATCATTGTTAGGATGTTCTTGGTGATGCAACTTGTCTGCGGGGTTGTCATGCTGTAAAGCCTATCATTGGATTTACTCTGATAGACCAATCCTGTTGCTAGAAAGAAGATTCAGTGAAAAAGAGTAGAATTTCTTTCTGCTGAAAAGATCATCTTTTGCATTCATTGTGATCAGCCAATTGAAGAAGCAGGAACAACTTGCAAAATGGCACATGATGGAATGTCTAGAGAGGAATATGAGGAATACCAGAAGCAGGTGGTGGAAGAGAAGTAAGCTTAAATCTCATACATTCAAATTAACTACTAAAAAACCTGTGAAAGTAAAATATACAGTATAATGCAGTATAATATAGTTACTTAATAAAGTACAATAATAAATAATAAAGTTCTTGTCTCAGTGTTCATTGCAGTATGTTATTTTGTGAGTGACAATACACTGCTATATAATAAGCAATGCTTTGTAAATTGTGCGGATAGAAATAAAACACTTATTTGCAACAGCTATTTTCCACAGCCAGCCATTTTAAAACATAAAGCTAACGATTCCCCACCAAACACACGTTTAAACTTTTAAATATGTTGTGTAAAATGTTTTCTTTAAATAATATAAGTGGAGATAAAAGGAAATGATATCTCCTATTATGTTATATGCACTGATATTATGTTTTTTTTTACATTTGTTTTTTAATTAATATATATTTTATAATCTTAAAATTCTTGATTGCTGATGGTTTTATAAGCCAGTCAATTTTCTGTTCTAAATTCATTTTCTTTTCTCATCTTTTGTATATCACCTGCTTGTTTGTAAAAAAAATAAAATAAAATAAAAAATAAAAAGGATGGAGAGAGATGCAGAATTTGCTGGAAGAAAGGCAGAGAGGGCTTGTCTGAGGACGTGTTTAAGAGACAAATATCGACTTCCAAAGGTGAGAGTACTTTCAAGGGAATTACTGTTAGTTAGTACTATGATGCTTAAGTTAGTTATTTCTGTCCCTGACTGATGGTGTTTAAGCAGCACATAAATAGCATCAGTTCGTAAAGATGCATGCGAAACCTGCCAGTGCGTGAGGTCAGCACCTGGAATGCTGGAGAGATTGTGGCAAGAGATTAAGTCATAACATAGTGGCTTAACCTCCCACAGTTCTGCTGAGTCTGTCGGACTTGAGCTTTCAAAAGCATGTGTTTTAATTAGTGTGATTCTATAATGATTTCATGATAATTAAGCATCTGTTTCAGTAAGATTCATTGACATGGAAAGTTAGAATAGCAATTCATAATTATTACACTTGGTCCCCCCCAGCCCCAATCCTGAATGTGTGGTTACATCCTTGGGTTTTAAAAGTGCATGCTGTTCGTTCTCATTATCTTAAAGGCCAATGTAATTAAGCTAAATAGAGCAAGATCACCTACTGCCAAAGGTATTTATGAAGGTCAGTGTTTTCAAATCATCCTTGAGGTTTTCCCTCACACCATGGCTGTAGTTCTGAATATACTATGATCAATACATACAGTGACCCTAAAAAGTATTTGACTACTTTTGGACAGTTAAAGGGATAGTTCACCCATAAATGAAAATGTTCTCATTATTTACTCACCCTAGTGCCAATACATATTTGTATGGCTTTCGTTCATCTGCAGAACACAAACAAAGATTTTTAGTAGAATATCATGGCTCTGTAGATGCATTCAATGTAGGTGTTCTTTGAAGGTTCTGAAAGCACATAAATGCAGCATAAAAGTAATCCATACAATTCCAGTGGTTAAATCTGTCTTCAGAAGCAATGCAATCACTTTTTGTGCGATAGAGATACAATTTTAAGTCCCTTTTTACTATTTCATTTTTCATTTTTGGCAAATTGCATTAGTTATGCATATCGCCACCTACTGAGCATGGAGGAGAATTTATGGTAAAAAAGGACTTAAATATTTATCTGTTTCTCACTCACACCTATCATATCACTTCAGAAGACATGATTTTAACTTATTGTGTCTTATGTATTGTTTTTATGCTGCTTTTATGTGATTTTTAGATCTTCAAAGTTCTGGCCACCATTCTGGCAAATATTCTTCTAAAAACCTCCTTTTGTGTTCCGCAAAATTAAGATAGTTAAACTCATCCATGATGGAATAAAAGTGAGTAAATTATGAGAGAATTAAAATTTTGAGGTGAACTATCCCTTTAATTCACACTTAAAATGTCTGAATGTCACTGCATTCGATCCTAAATATCAAAGCAAGTGGCATCTGCAAGTGACATCATTTTTCTTGGCAATTTTTATTTATTAACCATCTTTCTTTAAAATGGTTTATATACATACATATATATACATGGTTTGATATTTTGTTATAACACATTCAAAGCACAGACATTCATGTTTTCAAGTGTGGCTTAAGTGTCCAATTTGTGGGTCTATACTGTATAAGAGCAAAGAAATGCTAATGGATTTTAACAAACAATATTTGATTGATTGACAGAGTGAACAGGATGAGATCATGCTCCAGCAAGCTGGAGATGACGTTGATATTCCAGAGGAACTGATAAAGATGATAGATGGCGAGGCCCCACAGGAAGAGGAAAAGGGCTCTATAATGGATCAGATGCAGAATCTTCAAAATATGGACATGGAGCAGCTGAAAGAAAAAGCTCAGGCCACAATTGTGGAGATAAAATCCAAGGCTGAAGAAAAGTGCACTATTATGTAATGTGTGAGAAGAGGCCATTAAAAGTGTGATAGGTCAAATATAAAATTTGAATCTGTTGTCTATTCTTGATGACACACATTTGCTTTACTTGTATAAGTCTAAAACTATTAATTTGTCAATCCTTTCAATTTGTGAGTTTTTCATTTGGTTCCTCTGTATGTTTTTTTTTCTTTTTAATCGTCTTTTTTATTTTATTTTATTTCATTTCTTATTCTCTTTTTTTTTAATCAAATTTTGATTTGGTTGCTTATCGCATAAAGAAGAGTGTAACTTTTGTATGCTAAAATACTTTTTCCTTTTCCAGGTTAATATGCATAGACAACCATAGCTAAATAATTTGTGGGCTGATCCTCCGAAAAGTGTAAACACTGTGGCACTTTCAACACAGTTTTTTTTTCTGAGCATCCCCAAACAGCCAGACACAGTAACACTGGCTCAACAAATGGCATGCGTTTGTGGTGGGTAATGCTCAGGACACATTTTTAATGCCTATGTTTGGAAGATCATATCTGTATCTATATACTGCATAAATAGTACAAATAGTATGGTAATATTTGATTTCAAACTTAGCAAATAAATATTGGTGACTCTAGTAGCACAGAAATTACACACAAAGTCAGATTTCAGAGTTGTGATCAATATTCACACTCTAAATGATATCCATGACATATGATTTATGCACTTTCTATTTAAAAATAAAGGTTATTTTGTCTAAATGTCTGTTTAAAGGTACAGTACATGAGCAAGACATTTTATGTAATGAGGTGATAATAATATTTAACATTAAAGATAATTTAACCAAACTAACATACAGTGACTATGTGACATTATAAGTTGCAGTAATAAGTTAGTCACATTAAGGCGAAGACTGAAAACTGTTGGTAATAATAAACCCACTGACCCCACTATCCTTAATCATTCTGTTAAGGTTGATATGGGTAAGGTGCCCCACTTGGTGCCTCACAAGCTGACCACACTCGTTATTCACTCTTAAATCAAACCAAATCTTCAATCAACTCCTCTAAACACAGCACAAATCAAATATAGGGACATATCAATAACATCAAAACTATGAGGTTTGATGATATTGATGTGTCACAAAGTGATTGTATGACCAGTATGCATTCGAAAGCACCTGTATCCCCCAACAGCTCCATGCAGAGGCTCATAGACATTGAGGTATGGGTTGGCGTACTGCTGCGGAAAGCAAGGGCCCTGGCTGTGGAAGCGGCAGACAGATGAGGGACTGTGGCTGGTCGAAGGGCTATGGGGCATGTGACATGTCAGCTGGCAGCTATTCTTCCGGGAGGGCTGGCTGAGATCCAGTTTGGCAGTGAGAGGGGTTCAATGCAGTTAAATTGGAATTGAATGCAGACAGATAATGCCAGTTACTCCTGTAAAACAAAAAGAAACCAAGGTTTACATTTACACTAGTTTGAATTTAAAGGGATATCTCACCTAAAAATGTTAATTTTCTCATCATTTACTTACTTGAATTCCATCCCAGATGTGTATGACTTTCTTTCTAATGCAGAACACAATCGATGATGTTTAGAAGAAAATTTCAGCTCTTTAGGTCCATACAATGCATGCGAATGGTGGCCAGAGCTTTGAAGCTCCAAAAACAACACAAAGTAGTGGTGGTGTAGCGGTCCAAACCACAGTACTGGTAAACTGGTAATCACAAGATCGTTGGTTTGATCCCCACAGCCACCACGATTGTGTCCTTGAGCAAGGCACTTCAATCCAGGTTGCTCCGGGGGGATTGTCCCTGTAAGAAGGGCTCTGTAAGTCGCTTTGGATAAAAGCGTCTGCCAAATGCGTAAATGTAAATTTAAGTCCTTTTATGCATTCGTTATGCATATCACCTCCAAATGGGAATTTATCCCTCCTGGCCTCCATGTCCATATGATTCAGACAAATTTTTTTTTTAAAAGGAATATTCCGGGTTCAATATAAGTTATGCTGAATCTACTGCATTTGTGGCATAATGTTAATTACCACAATTTATTTTGACTTGCTTCTCCTTTTAAAAACAAATTTAATCTGGGTTACGGAGCCACTTACAATGGAAGTGAAAGGGGCCAATCCATAAATCCATTGAAATACTCAATAAAAGTATTGCCAAAAGACTTCAAGCATTTAAACTGGTCGCACACAACTTAATTTAGTCGATTATTGAAAAGCAGAACTCTAATTTCTTTTCACCGGACACAGCGTCTAATAAGCGCGAGACGCGGAAAAAACAGCAAGACGCAGCGCAACGGTCGCGGGAGTTAACTTAGAAAACCGTTTAAAGACAGCGCAGACCGACGTCATATACGGTGTGAACGGACCCTAATTTACCAGCTCAGCAACAGTGACAAGCAGTAATGGTGTTACTTTCAATTTCTCAGTAATTCACCATGTATTAGCCTACTGCACTGTAAATCATATTTACATGCAGTGCTCACACGCAGTGTGTCATTGCCAGGTAACGTGTATCTGGATTACGTCACTATGCCACGCCTCAAAGGACTCTAGCTTGAGAGATTCAGCAGGACTGCAATATCAACAAGTTGACTGTGTGTTTGTCATACTGCACTGTCTCTTGACGTCGGTTCGCAAAAACTGTTTTCACAGCGGATCAGTTCAAAATGTAGCACGGAAGCAGAAGATGGGAAAATTTTAATCCCGAGGGTTTGGCAGATCCAGGTGAGTCTCCTTCAAAGAGCTACGACTCAATACAATGTTTATAATGCAGAGAATTGATGATCTATATTTGCGCACATAACGTTGTTTGCGACTATCTGTCAGATCACAGTTAAACAGGAATAACATGTAACCAAAAGTAGAAGTAAAATGATATAGCATGCTTTAAATGTAAATTTTTCCAATGCTTGTACGCATTATACTTGATATATATATATATATATATATATATATATATATATATATATATATATATATATATTTCATGTGTTATGTTAAATGCCATTTGTTCTTATTTTATATTGTTTGTGTTCATAATTGCATAACATTGATAAAAACTCATATTTGTTTTACTTCAACAAAACCAGTTAATTTAGATGCTATTCCACATGAAGCAGTTTCAGATGAACTGAAAAATATTTTTCACAGTGCAGTTTAAAGAAGATAATAGATCCATTGGCTATGACATAATCTCTCTCCCCAAAATAATCAGTACATTATGATTCTGCTGATTTCAACTGGGATCATGTCTGACCTGTCTTGGCGTACTGAAGCAATACAGTATGTGTTTGTATTTGGCTATCACATTGTTATGCTGAAAATGCTTTGGAAAACTGGTCTCTTGAGGAGAGACCCAAAAAGACTGGACCTTCTTTAGACTCTTTTTAATGGACTTTAATTGAATATATTTTTATGTAAAGCTTTTTGGAGGCTGCTGAAAAATACCTATTCATTGAGACCTTGTTATCTCACTCTTTTAATGATGAATGTTTACCCATTTATTAATTTTGTGTGTGTTTGTTTTGCGGGTTTCGCAGAAAGGGGAAACTGTTGCATGAGCAATTTCTTTTGTCTACTTTTATGCTACATCTTGAACACTTTTCATTAGTTTTATTGTATTTCACAATTATAGCTTTATATCTTTTAGCAATGTAATGTTATTTAAAATATTGGACTGTAATGTTATTTAAAATATATATTCTGTATATAATGTCAAGATGAAAATAACTATTTTATCGCTGTCTGGATTTAAAATAGCAAGATCATTTCAAAGTGAAGCATTTAAAGCTGGACTTTAACCCACACTCAGAGAATAAAAATGTTCAATAAACTGGGTTCAATACAAGTTGAGCTCAATCGACAGCATTTGTGGCATAATGTCACAAAAATGATCACTAAAATGTATTTTGATTCCTGCCTCCTTTAAAAAAAAAGCTAAAATCTGGGTTACAGTGAGTAACTTACAATGGAAGTGAATGGGGGCCATTTTGGAGGGGTTTTGAAGGCAGAAATGTGAAGCTTATAATTTTATAAAAACACTTACACTAATATATCTGTTAAAAGTCATGTATTATTTGAGCTGTAAAGTTGTTTTTAGTCATTTTAGGGTTTGTTGACATTACATCCTCATGCCAAATCGGTTATAACTTTACACAGAAAAGGTTTGTAAGTGATTTTATCACACTAATATCATATTAACATGCATACTGTTTATGTCTTGTGGCTATACATTTGAAACAGTGAGTATTTTAACGTTTATGAATGGTCCCCATTCACTTCCATTGTAAGTGTCTCACTGCAATCCAAATTTTTGCCTTTTTTTTTAAAAAAGGTACAAGTCAAAATACTTTATTATGTCACAAATGCTGACGATTGAGCTAAACTTTTGTTGAACCTGTAATATTCCTTTAATAAAAGCAAGGAAATTTTTCACGCAACTAAATTGAATTTGTTAATCAAAAACACATTTATT
The DNA here is from genome assembly GCF_025860055.1 of Xyrauchen texanus. Classification (NCBI taxonomy): domain Eukaryota; kingdom Metazoa; phylum Chordata; class Actinopteri; order Cypriniformes; family Catostomidae; genus Xyrauchen; species Xyrauchen texanus. Next base: position 19,052,991 of record NC_068278.1, on the reverse strand, counting down.
TGAATTAATTTGAGCATGTTTTGTTAAACAAACTTAAATTAATTTAGTCACATCTGCTAAATAAAAATGTTCACTTTAATTATGTTACGGTGATTTAATTTATACCACTTCTGTTTTTTTTGTCAAACATTTGTTACTGTAAGTGAAAGAGAGATCTTGCCAATTACTTTTCATTTCAAGCTTTCCAACCAAGCAATCATGGTCCTAATATCCAACACAAAAACCACAATAACAGTGACACTCATCAATTATAGTTTTTCAACAAAAAGCAAATATTAAGACATCAACTTGAAGTTTTCCCATGCCATGTTGCATGCTGGGAACCTGAGTTTGACATCACACTTACATCTGGTTATGGCCAATGAGAAGTATTTAAGTTGTCCCAATGCAAATGATTAAGTGACCTTCCATTTTACAAATTAAAATCGATTGCACACAATGAAATTGGGTTGTGACAAAAATTTAAGAATTGCGTTACATAGTTCAAAAATTTATTTCAACAAGGAACCAAAACATTTTTTTTAATCCACTTCCCTCAATAAGTGCATGTAATATTGGTCATTGAAGATAAAAGGACTGTACTGCAGACAATAGATTTATACTTGTGAGGTCATTGAGTTAACCTCTGAGTTAATTTTTTACCTAGTCCTTGGCATTTTAATCACTTGTTTGTTAGGGTGTATATAAAGACAAACCAATGCAAGGAAACTGAAATACGCAAATATAGAAATGTTTAATATGGACAAAATGTGCACACTACAAGTTATGGCTATTTAGCAACAATGTGTTTTATAAAAAATGATCCAAAAACAGAGCAAATTCATTGTGCTTGTCTTTCTGAAAAGACATCCTTCTCCAAGGCTGTAACTTTTTCATTAAGTGACCTTTCTGTACCTGCATTTGCCATGCCCAACTCTAATGTGTAACCTTACCATCCTTCCAGAAATACATTCAGTTCTGTGTTAATCATCTCTTCTGCGATCAGAATGTGTGCGTGCATTTTCATCTGAGGCGGTTTCAAAAGTGTAAAAGTGTATACGTGCATTTGTTTGCTAAAAAAGATATTTCTACTTGATCTGACTCGTAAAATTTACTTTTGCTGGTGTAACTTCGTGTAGACATGTTTAATCAATTAATTTAGATTTTACCACATGAAACATTAAATATTATTCAAAATAATTCAATAATAGTGTAGGTGGGGGCCTGGGTATATCAGCGAGTATTGACACTGACTACCACCCCTGGAGTCGTGAGTTCGAATCCAGGGCATGCTGAGTGACTCCAGCCAGGTCTCCTAAACAACCAAATTGGCCCGGTTGCTAGGGAGGGTAGAGTCACATGGGGTAACCTCCTCATGGTCACTATAATGTGTGGTTCTCGCTCTTGGTGGGGAACTTGGCAAGCTGTGCGTGGATGCCGCAGACAATAACGTGAAGCCTCCACGCTCTATGTCTCTGTGGTAACGCACTCAACAAGCCAGGTGATAAGATGTGCAGATTGACGGTCTCGGACGCGGAGGCAACTGAGATTCGTCCTCCACCACCCAGATTGAGGCGAGTCACTATGCCATCATGAGGACTTGTAGTGATTTTGGCATTCCAAATTGGGGGAAAAAAAACAAGGTATGTGCAATCTGTATTCAATGCTGTATTTGGGTTGTTGACATTAAATACTTCTGGGTAGATGACACGTGGTGAGTTGTGCATGGAGACTTGGAGTGCATTAGGAATTGGGCATGCCAAATTGGGGAGAAAAGGGGAGAAAATAAATAATAATAGTGTAGATTACCTGACAAATGTTTTTTTTTTATAAAACATATATTCATATAGCGTTTAGTAGGCTAATAATGTGAGTTTGTGCCAATGATGCACAACTGTTAAATATACATATATTAATAAAACATCTTACATGCCTATATAAAAATTCTTCCACAGTAAACCTAAAAAATATGTGCTTCATGTGACAACATCTAAATCAACTTGTTTTATTCAATTACATTTTTTATTTAATCCAAATAAATGTACATGACAAATTATGTTACATCATCAAAAGTAATTCTTAGAGTTTAAATGAAGTAGAAGTAAATCATTGAAGTAACTTATCTCATCTATGCTCTGCCTATAATATATTTGTTTGTGACATTCATGTCTAACTTTCAGGTTCAGTGTTAGTGGTTTTGCTGCTCTTAAAGGCGCCTTGAGACTTAATTTAAAATGTTGCAACATCTCATTGTCAAGACAAAAATCCTCTAATGTCATCATGGCCATTATTTATGAAATAAGGTTAGGATTTCAGCTTTCGAATGACATTTAGATAAAGCTTCTAGTCCACTCAGAGGCCAAGATATGATGAAAGGTGATAGAGGAAAAACACAAATTCTAGTACTTGCTGCCATATAGTGGAATAAAATAAGACATACTGGACAGAGATGGAGTGAACTGAACCATAATTACATGCTTACAAATTTAAGACAACAAAAAAGATGTAAAATAAAAAACTAAACACTTTATTTGTCTTTTTTTTTTTTTTTTTGGAGGAGTATCTGATAAAATTTGACGTTTATGTCAATTAGTCCACAGTATGTGTAAAGGGTGAGATTTTAAATATGAGTGTGAAAAATTGCAGGTGGCAGCCCAAAATTGCCCCAGAGTGGAGTAAAATTTCACATAACGACCTTTTAACATACTTCATTCAGTTGTTGTGATCAGGAGGTATTTACTGTTTACACATGCTAAGTGGTTGTTTAGCATGTCTAGATTCATGTTTAAAGTACACACAAACTCTACAGGTGGCACGTAACGTGTTTGGTGTAGACATCTTATTGACTTTGTGAACATATTCTCATGCAGGAAAAATGTGGAGAGATGCAGAACAGGCACTGACTCTAATGTGGCTCCTCTCTTGGGTCCCACACAGCATGTGTAAGTGAGGAATCTATTCAGATTCAACTAATGTCTTTTTAGGAAACTAGATGGTATTTTTATTTTTTATTTTTTTTAAACAATCTATTATTTAATGATCTGGAACACATTTGTTGACTGATCATCTCAAAAGGGAAATGAACAGTCATCCGGTCATTATGGCAAAATAAACCCTGTCAAGGTGAACAGGAAGCCCTGGTCTTGCATGGCTACATACCACAAAAGTAAATAAGTAGACATGAAATATTGATTTGAGTTATTAAATTATTTCATTATGTAAGCAGAAAAAGAACATGGAGCGATTTGAGAGATATGGAACACAGCTGCAGTAGGATATTTAGAAAAGTTTAGTCATTTATATTTGACTGTAGAATGCTGTGACTGACCAATCAGAATTAAGAATTCCAGACAGCCGTGTAATAACATGAGTCACACTCTTCACATACCATATCTCCACAGGCAATTCTCCACCAGGGAGGCCCAGACTTACAAGATGTCGTTCACCTGAGAAAGAGACCTTTACTTGCTGGTGGGAGCCTGGATCAACAGGTGGATTACCCACCAGCTACCACCTATATTACAGAAAAGAGAGGTGAGTTCAACTGAGTTGACTCACACAATTCATTATTACACCTCTTATCTTACTGCTGTCTTATACAGCTGCCATACTTAAAAAAAAAAATAAAATTTAATCCATTATTTATTTTTACCTAAACCCGATATATTGAGAATTGTTTTAGATGGAAACGGATTGATTTTAGTAAAACACAGATATTTGCCACAATGTGAACTTAATAACACACTTTACTATTGACCTGTTTCAGTGACGTCACTTTTTCCCCGCAAATGGTATTTGTGACCATCAGCGGGAGAAAGTAATGGTGGTCAATGGAAAAACACCTGTAAAGCAATATCAAGAAAAGCATCAAAAATAGCTTTTGATCCATGCCAAGTCACAAGAAAGGTGTATACAGGTCTCAAGTCAGTGCAAATATTGCCAAATTTGACTTTTGCAGGCATTATATACCGTTTTCACGATTTACCTCCGTACGCCAGCGACTATGATGTGTGAACAGCGAGTGTACGCACCTCTCTGTACATCACCGTAAACATCTCTCATTCAGAAGTTACACATTTTCGTGTTGTTTTCTGCTCCGATTTGGACACAATATTACAAAAAGTCTGTGATGAACCCGTCTGTATGAATATAAGAGCTGCTTTTAACTCTTGAAGCATACACAGAAAGCAACGGAGGTATTTTAGTGTATATGACTAATGTTTACATTGTAGTCTGGTGGTGTGAATAAAGTTTGTGCATCATAATCTTATGATGTGTTGTTTATTGACTAACTTTAGTATATACACATTAAATATGTAGAACTGTATATTTAAATTTATAGTGCTTCTTTACTTATTACAATGTGTTACAATATGGGTGTTATGAATAACATCGTCCCATGCGCATTTCCAGTTTAATTGTATCCGACTCTATAATGTTATAAATATAATTGGCATGTGTACAGATAACTGATTTGTCTGAATAAATGAGCAAACACCGACAAGTGTTTTTATTCGTACTCTCTCCCTTCATCGCTCCTTAACTTTGGAGAAAACAGCAATACCACATTATCAAATGTTCTGCAGTTATATAGCACTTTTTTTTTTTACCTTAGCGGTTACCAAAGCGCTTTACACTGTGTCCCAATCACAAATTCACATACTCATACACCAATGGCGGCAGAGCTGCCTTGCAAGGCACTAGCCTGCCATTGGGAGCAACTTGGGGTTCAGTGTCTTGCCCAAGGACACTTTGGCATGTGGAATCGTGTGGGCCGGTAATCGAACCACCAACCCTGCAATTAGGAGCCGACCCGCTCTTCCACCAGAGCCACAGCCGCCCCAAGATTTATAACTTGAAACAATAATTTTGCTGACTTTTGTTGCATCCCACAGTGCAGCATAGTTAAATTATATGGAAATTTGTTCACAAACATGGCAGCGCGGCCATACAGTGAATTCACGTGAAACAGGTCAATAGTGGCTTTATTTCATTTATTAATAAAATATCTCATTTGTATGTGCAACATGCACAGTTACTGTTAGCTCTTTTACAAGATGATCATGTTTCATTCTACTGTAAATTTGTATTACATACACACACACACACACTCTGGTGGCCAAAAGTTTGAAATAATGTACAGATTTTGCTCTTATAGAAGAAATTGTTACTTTTATTCACCAAAATGGCATTCAACTGATCACAATGTTTAATCAGGAAATAATAACATGAAAAATTACAAGTTATTAAAAAAATGTACAACTAAGGAAAAAAAAAAAATTCTGAACTTCTTCAGAGAGTTCTCATTAAAAAATCCTGCACATGCAGCAATGACAGGTTTGCAGATCCTTGACATTCTAGCTGTCAGTTTGTCCAGATACTCACACTTCCTGTAGCACTTGGCATAGATGTGGCGGTCTTGTCGTGGCACTTCTCACACACCTTACAGTCTATCTGATCCCACAAATGCTCAATGGGGTTAAGATCCATAACACTCTTTTCCAATTATCTGTTGTCCAATGTCTGTGTTTCTTTGCCCACTCTAACCTTTTCTTTTTGTTTTTCTGTTTCAAACATGGCTTTATCTTTGCAATTCATCCCATAAGGCCTGCACCCCTGAGTCTTCTCTTTACTGTTGAACATGAACCTGGTACAAATGTTAAGCTTCATTTAATGAACCAAACAGCTTTCAGCAGTGTTTTATATAATGCCAAGAGATTGTCTAGTACCAAATTATCAATTTAGCATGATTACTCAAGGACAAAGTGTTGGAGTTATAGCTGCTGGAAAATAGTGATGGTGCTGTTTTTTACATCAGTAATGTCCTGACTATACTCTGTGATCAGTTGAATGCCACTTTGGTGAATTAAGGTACCAATTTCCTCCGAAACAGCAAAATCTGCAAATTATTCCAAACTTTTGGCCGCCAGCATATAAACACACACTACATAGAATGTGAATTTGTATTTATATATTATAAAAACAATAAATCTCCTATTTTAGTTAATCTGCTGTCCAAAAGATATACGTTTAAACCTTTCAACAACCTTATTGCTTTTGCAGCTCTGTTGAAGTCTTTGAATGTCCAGATTATCATAAAGCTGGGAACAATTCCTGCTATTTTGATAAACGACACACATCTATTTGGATCATATACAACATCACAGTGGTGGCCTCCAATGCACTGGGACAAGCCTACTCAGAATCTGTGGAAGTAGATGTTATGGATATTGGTTAGTTCATTTATTGTGTTTAAAATTTGACATACTAATAAACATGCATAAGAAAACTGCATTTAGTTGTATGTACTTGCAATATGCCCATTTACCCTCAGTGTATACTGGCTATGCCGGAGCGGTTATTGATGTTTTACCACAGAGTTAGGGTTGTTTTGACAACACTTAAGATGGGAGCAACACTGCAATGAGCTGCTTGCTAAGTATAGTGTATAAACAATTTGCCTACTGCTACATAAGTGTGCACAGAGCAAAATCAGCTAAATTTCCTCATGGTGAAACCTATTAACAGTCTAATCTTTCAAGTCATCCTTAATCAAGGAAGATAACATGTTAGTGAAATTGTAATTCTGTCACTGCCAGACATGTATGCCCCCTGTGATCTTCCACCTGTAACTGTGAGTTAAACAATGATGACTTTTATAGCATCTGAACAGAATGGAAAAATACTGAGTGGCACTAGATGCAGCTTTGGCTGAGAACAGCTGAATACAAAGAGGATGAACAAGTTTGTGTCTTGCATACTGCAAAACTCAAGTCATGTATCGAATATCCCCATGCGACTGCTTAAATGTGTTTGTAGGGTGCATGGTAGAGTATCCAACAAACAAACAGCGCATCCGCACTATAGGTGATGCTTTAAGGCACATGGGTGATTTTAAATAAAGTAGGTGCATAAATGGAAGCATGAAGAATTAAATTTTGTGTGTTTTATCAATTAATCTTAAAGGAATAGTTTAAGCAAAAATAATAATTCTGTCACGTTGTTCCAAACCCATATGAGTTTCTTTCTTTTGTGGAACACAAAATGAGAAGGTTTTACGAATGTTAACATTGCTCTCTTCCATTCAATTAAAGTAAATGGGAACCATAAGTTGTCAACAGCATCAGAAACTTACAACCTTGTCTCTAAAAATGAATGTTACTATAACACAATTTTTACAAACGTAGTTTTCTTTGCCACTTGAACGCATCATTTGAATAATGATACATTTTAATGCTCGTTTTACAGACCCACCTACATTTACACACTTATTCCAACATGATTAACTTCCAGGGTAGCTCAACTGATAAGTATGTTGGACTTGATCCCAGCCAAGCACACTTGAAACGAAAATGAAAGGACGTGGTTGCTTCAGTAAATGTGCTTTTAAATGTCAAATTTGCTTTTAAAACACTATCGGTTAGGTTTAGGTGTGGGTTTAGGGTAAGGATGTCTGTTTTGTTCACCTCTCATTGATCTTTTAGGACACTATTGGTTAGGTTTATGCTAAAGTTTAGGTTAGGGAGCTATATTTTATTCATTAATAATATCCATCTATTTTTAACCTTAAAAACCTCATCTGATTACAACATAATTTCACTTGCTTTTGGCACCCCCGCTTGATATTTCACTTGGAAACTGCAGCCAAACATATAATGAAGCATGTCATTTTGGTTTGTAAAAATGTTGCCATTGCCATGTAATTTTCATAACTAGGGCTCGTAGTAAAAACGGCACTTAAAATGACAAAAATCCTGAAATTAAAAATACAGGGGCTAAAAATGCCATCATGAAGAATTATTTTGATTTGTATTTTGACATCTGATCAAGTTCATAATATTCTATTATAGTCCTAGTTTTACATATTATGGAATAAAATATTAATATGAAATATGTTAAATCTTTGAGAATTTATATTAATGAATACATTAAACTGAAGTATTTGATATAAACAGATGAGACAAAATTTGTTTTAAATGGTTATATAAAAATATGCCCTCATAAAAGGTTAAAAATGTCCCTGAAAATCAAATCCAGGTGTAAAAGTAAATTTCTGACACTAGTTGTCAAACTCTAATAAGGACAAAAAAGCATCATAAAAGAAGTACATACGACTTCTGCACTATATTCCAAGTCTTCTGAAGCCATATGATAGCTTTCAGTAAGGAATAGATTCCTTATTTATTAATAGATTCAATAAGTCATTATTCACAGAAAATCTTTCTTGACAGTAGCCACCATTCACTTTCACTGAATTGGAAAAAAGAGCAGCTTGGACGTTCTGCTTTAAATAACCCATTTGTGTTCCATGGTAAGTCATTGAGGTTTCAATGGACATGAGGGTGAGTAAATGACGACAACATTTTTGGGTAAACTATCTCTATAACACAACCCATCTCTGTTTGTCCCTAATCCCAACAAAAGCCTCTGTTACAATACTTAAGAAGGTTTTACCATTTACTATATTATACTGATATTTCCTGAAGGATTAACCTGGTTTAAAGTTATATTTGTAAAAATAATCAATTAGTCTAACTGCAGACGCAGATCCTGTTCTGTTTATTTCCTTTTGTAGTAAATGTGTTGCAATCACTATTCAGCTGCTGCTCACTGATTCTAATGGAACACCATGTCGGTTCAATTTGATGGAATTTAACATGAGTCACATTTTCCACACAGTGCAGCCTCACCACCCAAAGAATATGAATGTGACTTTGATGCAAAGCGAGAACAGCCCTTACTTCCTGGTGCAGTGGCAGCCCCCCCAGGATGCAGACACACGTTCAGGCTGGGTCACAATTAAATATGAAGTTCGCATAAAAATAGAGAACAGCAAAGACGAGGAGTACAGTGATTGGGAGGTGAGATCCTAATAGCTTCAAGGTTGAACATTTGAAAAATGCTCTTATGTTTTTAAATTGTCTATGAATTTATTTGACACTATTTCAAGAAACTTATTGTTGCATTTAAAAGTTTTGATACCCTGTAAAATTACAATTGCTGAACAATAAAATGGTGACACTTCACAATAAGTTTCTGCGTAAACATTAATAAATTGGGTATTATGAAAGTACTTTTTTTTTTTTTTTTTTATTTACATTTATTAACCCTTGAATGCATACCTCGGGTCTTAAGAGACCCAGGACCTCATTCCACCCCTGAACCTCATCTAATTTTGGAGTTGTGCCCACACATCTTTAGTATTCCTTAATCCATCTCTTATAAATAGTGACACACAAAAACAATATATATATTTATAATGGTTAAAGAACCAAAAGTGTAGGTGGCAGTCCTCCATCCATTTTCGCTGCACTCTGCGGCCAGATCAGCATATTTTAGCTTCTTCCTCTCATAGGCTGTCTCCAGACCCTCTTCCCATGGAACAGTAAGCTTAATCATTACTATTTTCCTAGCTGAAGTCGACCACAACACCATATCTGGCCTAAAGGATGTAAATGGCAACCTTGGTAGGAAATTACCAATCACTTCCAGGCACCAAGATTGATCTGGCCTCCCTCAGTGCTGTGCCTTGTGCAGCACCTCCCTTTTTAACAAAATCAACACCCTGGCTCTGTGGAGCATGGCTGCCTTTGTTTGCCTTTACTTTATGCACCTATATGCTCTCTGCCAGCTTTTGCAGGACCTGATCATGCTGCCACCTGTACTGTCCTTGTGCCAGGGCAGTCTTGCACCAAACTAATATGAGCTGCAAGTTTGCTCTTGGAGCCTCACAGAGGCGGCAACTGTCCTCTTTGCCATACTACATAACACAGAGACAAATTCCCAGGGCTTGGTAGGGTATCATAGGTGGATTTTATTAGAAAACTTAGCCTGGCATGGTGTTCCTTCCACAAGTCAGCCCATCCTAACAGTCTATCAGATGTCCCCTCCCATATGGTCCAGCACCCCTGCTACTACTGGCTGACTGCCCTTACCTTATACCCTTCCTCTTCCATTCTAGTTACTTCTGTAACTACCATTGATTTCTCTGTTTTCGGGAGGCTTCTGACCACAGTTTGATTGACATTTTTCGGTCATCAATTTTGGCATTTTTTTATCGTTATACTATTCAGACACACACACACGCACACACACACACAGATTCTGAAATGGCATCAAAGCAACACTAAACTCAAAACTGCAAAAATTACAAACAGTATTATTAGTATATAAAGTATATAGTATAAATTAACATGAACCAATATTAATAAATTATGTAAAAGTATTCACTGTTCATTTTTAACTATTACAATCTTTTAGTACAGTGCTACCTGTAAAATATATCTAATGTTTAGGATTGGAACAAATCTTAAAAGGAATATTCATATTTCTATACAAGTACAGATCAATCCACAGCATTTGTTGATGAACAAAAACATTTAGTCCTTTTTCTTTAAAAAGAGCAGAAACGGAGGTTACAGTCAGACACAATTAAGTTTTATAAAAGCTTCTTTTAAAATGCGTTAAGCTTTAAAGTTGTATAAATCATCGTTTTTACAGTCGTTATCAGGGCAACAAAAGAAAATTGCATATAGCTTTACAAAGAAAAGGATAGTAATTGATTTTATCACACTAAAATCATGTTGTTATCAAACATAGTTTATATCTTGTGGCTATTCTTTAGACAAAATTAAGTATTTCAATGTTTTCCTTCACTTCCATAAGTAAGTGCTTCACTGTAATTCAGGGATGAGTTGAGATGAATTTTTGTGGTAATCATCATTATGCCATAAAGCTTTTGATTGAGCTTAACTTGAATTGAACCCGGAATATTCCTTTCAAATTTTTATTATTTTGTCTGTAGTCATACAATGCTGGAAAACAGTTGGATTTGAGGATTTACAGTCCTCAGCCTGGAGCAAACTACATTGCGCAGGTGCGCTGCAAACTAGACCAAGGACTGTGGAGTGAATGGGGCCCCTCCGCTTTTATCCAGATTCCAGACAGTAAGATTATACCAGCAACAGAAATTCAATCTTTCACACCTCCACCTATTGTGTTACATTACTCAGCATTTTCCCTTACGTAACAGTGACTCAGCTAAAATAAATAAAACAAATATTTTTGCCTATAAATGTTAAGTCTCTCTCTTTTTGGAAATCATTAAGACAAAAAAACAAAAAAGTCCTAAACTTAAATATTGCTGTCTTATCTATTTCTGCATTAAAAGGTGGTGAACAAAAACAAATACAATTGAAGGTATTAAAAAGTAAAGTTTAATTAGGTCTTAACTTTGTGTTTCTTCTACTGTAGAAACCTCGGATACACCGAATGTGGTTCTGATTTTTGCCGTCACTCTAACAGGCTTCATTTTCCTCCTGACTGCAGGAATGCTGGTGGTCAAGAAGAAAAAGTAAGCATGATTTCTATGATTACACATGAAAGATACTACCGTTTTCCTCAAACAAGAACCACCCTTCTGCTAGAAGATATAGTCTCTGATATAAGCCTACCTACTGCTGAGGTTCATTAATAGTTGGATGCTGCACAGAGACCTGTTCACCATAGCAGGGTGAACAGGTGTTTCGGATCATAGCTGTTACTATATTGTTTACTTTAGCATGTGTAGAACACTGTATTGACCAATCAGCAATCCAGGACTGGAACAATCAATTTATGCTGCTGTAATATATATTTTACACTTTAAGTGATCAACTGATATTGTGTAACACCATGAAACTCCACCGCTACTGAATCTCCAGCACCACAACAAAAGGAATGATACCCGGGTTGTGAGATTGCAGTCTGAATTGAATGTGATGAGATAAGAGCACGTAAATTGAAATACAGCAAAAATAACACATCTTTTTATTGCATTGTGTAGGGCTGAATAATCTATCGAAATAAACCTTTTGTGAATATTTAACCGCATTTAAACTTATTTCATCTCGTGCACAGAATAACAGATGTGTTGCGTTTAAGTCGGTTAAGGGCTCCAAATTCACTTTAATTGACCACTACAAGTAACTATACAAATCGAAAACAACCCTTTGACACCAGGGGGCTTTTTTGACAGAAGAGGAGATGAGCATTTCACCATATTTGGAATGAGGTGTTCATTCAAAGGCTATTGTTAACGTGACGTCAGACAGAAAGTTATGCAGTTTTCTGCCAAAATAAAGGTTTGAGGGTTTAACCAGGCCCAAAAGCAATGCACAGTTAAGAAATTATTAGAGAAGTCATTTTTATTTAATAAGCATTTCAAAGCAGCTTTACAGGAAATCATGCATTAACAAAATAAATAAAATTAACCTTTAATATCTATAAAGTCTTAGTGATCATGGTGTAGTTTGATTAAATATGATTGTAAACGGTGTATAGAAATTAAATAATAATTGTATTAATAATCCCAGTGAACAAGCTGAAAGCGACTGTGGCAAGGAACACAAAACTCCATAAGATGTTGATTAATGGAGAAAATAACCTTGGGAGAAACCAGAATCACTGTGAGGGCCAGTTCTCCTCTGAATAACATCATGAATATAATGCCAATATTAGTTATATATGTGCATTGCAAGTCACGGTTATACATTTGTAAATTAAGTAAGCATTAAGGTCCTGTGTTTAAACAAAGATTTTGTATGAACTGTAAGATTAATGACTAATGTCTTTGAAGTCCATCCTGGATTAACTGCAAAAGTTCACATAGATGCATTGTCACAGATCAGGAGTGTCAAACTCCGTTCCTGGAGGGCTGCCCTGCAGAGTTTAGTTCCAGCCCTGCTCCAAAATGTCTCCTTATAATCTTCAAGCACTCCTGAAGACCTTGATTAGCTGCTTCAGGTGGGTTTAATAGGGTTAATTAGGGTTGGAGCTAAACACTGCTGAACTGTGGCCCTCCAGGAACCGAGTTTGACACCCCTGCCCTAGATGATCATTTATTTGTTGGCTGATGAAGGATTTTGTTGGCAATTAAATGAGTCATGTATTCAAGTATTGCTTGAATAATAATAATAATAATAATTTATTATAATACAGTTGTAATATATTTTTGTAATTTCTTAATGTAGTAATAATAATTTATATTATTATTCAGTATTATATTACAATAATATAAAGTTCAAATTGACTGGGTATACTTTTGCAGAACATTTTGTGTTATTAAAAAACTGCACATTAAATTGTTACTAATATATAATATACTATACATTACCAGTTTTCTATAAGAATTGTATTATTAAGGGGTCGTCCCCCCACCCTGCCGCAAGTCTCAATGTATTTTCATTTTGCATACTGTTCTTAATCTCCCCATCTAGTGTGAAGCATTTTTTACTGCCACCAGTTCCAAAACCGAAGATCAATGGCTTAGACACTCAGCTCCTTAAGGTACACTGCACAGAGTACCAACTACCATCTTGCATTTCTAGATTATTAAGTGAAATGGTTTCTTGGACATCATATTTTAATTAACCTATTGCTAGAATTCATTAATGCAATTTAGTTGTTGTTGTTTCATTCTTAAAAAGTAGGAGGAAATTCAAAGAACATTTTCAACAGCGGTGTTAAAATACAATAAAAGTCACTGATATTCCTCATTTGGTCAATTTCACAGAGTGGGAAATCTGAGGAAATCTTCAGCGCTTTGATTTTCCAGGGTTATCCCCAAATAGCCCATGGCACTGAGCGTCAAGTGGATTATCTTGTGGTCTCTGACAATTATGAGGAAATGGAGTGTGATGGTAAAGCTTATCTTGAGGACCACGAGAACTGTCCAAAAGATCATCCTCAAGAGATCCCCCAAAATAACATACAGAAACTACACAACACACAGAGTGAGCAGATAAGCATTCCTGCTCATGGACATTATTCTCAGAACTGCATTCCTATATTAAAAACAACCCACCCTGGGACTACATCCAGTCAGCTAAGTGCTCCCAGCATAGACCATCTCAGCATCCTGGGAGTAACTCAAAAACTACTCAACGTTGATTGTAATTGCTTACAACTAAAAGCACAGGACCACAATGCAGCCGACACTCATTTGAGCTCCTGTGGTAAATGTGACAATGACCAGAGAAAAGTCAGCATTACCCCTGCCAGACTTACGGGGTACGTTGTGGTGGATGAAGAGAAAGCGCTGGTAGGGGAGGATTACAGTATGGTCAGTGGCGTTATGAGGGATAATATCCTTGTACTGCAAAAAGACAGCTCCCCTGAACAGGGACACAAAGAGGACAAAGCTTCTAAAGCGGAGGAGAAAGAAGGTGCCACTGATCCTCTAGAATATTTGGAAACTGTGACGATCTTGACTATTTTGTGACCTCAACGTAAGAGGTCTGGGATTATTATTGATATTCATATTGTACTGTGGAATCTGTCAAAGCACTTTTGCTAAAATGTTTAAAAGCATCTTTTATGTTTAATCTATCAGTCGGAGCAACTTGTGTCTTTGTTGTGTGAAAAAAAGAGGTCATTCTTTGAGTAAGTAATTCTTACTAATTGAAATATACACTACTAGTCAAAGGTTTGGACACACTGTTTCTCATGCTCTTAAAAACCTTTTGATCCAAAGGCTCATGCTTGAAAAGCTTTAGTTTTGCATTCACATTGTGTCCAAATATGAATTTCTTTACAAAACTGAAATTATTATAATGATTTGTTTGGAGCCATAACGAGAACCCTATATCTCTGGGATTTAACCGTATAGGGTTTTACAAATGAAGATACACATTTGATGCACTCACAATTGGCATTTAATGCTAGAAGGTTTGATTTTGGCAGTAGACCTATATATCTGTGTGAAAATAAAATAATCATGCTGCCACCTTTCTATAGTTATTTTTTGACTTGTAGATTTGCTTCCAAATTGTATAGGCAAAAACCGTAATTTTGAACGAAATAATGGTTCACTCAGTAAATATTTATCTGTGGCATTTGATATTTTAGGTTTCATAATAATGTATGTACATATTTCACCACTTGACACTAATATATAAATTATATATTTTTTTATTGGTCACACAACATCCACACTGAAAAAAGTGTAAGCAGCTCTTTTGAAAATACTAAATCAGTATACTTGAGATGAGAACATAATTAAATTGCATAAACTCCTAGTGATATTCAAAACAGTCATAAAAAAGTGATATGATCACATTGCTATGAAATGTTAAATGGATTCAGACTTCTAACGGATGGTGTTCACTCAAAGTGATTTTCACTGCTTGCTAAACGTATTTAAAATTAGCTAATGCAACACTATTCTTTCAAATTTGGTCTCAACTTAATTTAATTATGTACAATTAATCTGTGTTCACTTAATCCAGTTGTGTTTGAACCCATGTTTACAATTGAATTAAGATTTCAGTGCAGTTCTTACTAAATAGTTTTGATGACTTTACAATAAATGAAGAATGTTTAAAATAGTACTGATAAAGAATGAGTGTGTCCAAACATTTGACTAGTAGTATAGGTGTTTCTCTAATCTGTTGGCTTGCTCCTTATGGTTTCAAAACAGGAAGCTGGCGTAAAGGTCGAAAAAGAGATAAAGTGGCAGTTATGCTGCAGTTTCATGGTCAGCGTTCTTATATTCCAAGCCATAACACATCGACCAACATTTGTTAAAAAATACCCCACTAAAGATCATTATATTAATTGTTAAACCTTGTTTCAACTTCCTCACCATAGCAGACCAACTAAACTCAAGGAGTTTCCGTGATTCTGCCAAGAGAGTTATTCTCAATGCTTGCTGCTCATTATCTTTTGAAGTTGTTTGTGGTTTTTATAGTTTCGCTGAAACTGTTTCCACACATAGTTAAAAAAATTAAACAGTTTTTCTATATTTATTCACAATGATTATGAATACCAAAACTGTGAGATTTTTGTTTTTGCCTGAAAAAAAAAAAAAAAAAACAAGTCTCAATGAATATATCATTCTGATTCACAAAAACTTCTTCTACTTTATGCAATTTGGTCATCTTAAAGACACTAACAAGAATCAAGCCTACTACTCTACACAACATGACAGCACAAGAGGGTTGTCATAGCCTAACTAATGTCAGAGCTTAACCAAACACAAGAGCAATCAGTCAAGAAGCAGAACGGTCTGGCAGGCCTTTGATGTTGTTTTTCATCATTACTGAAAGCCCCAGACAAACTAGTTATAGCAGTAGATGCAGACAGGTCAGGAGGTCCCATCACGGAACATTTACAGTCTGCAGTGCAACAGTAAAGAGTTACTATAAGTCAAACATTGACTGAACACAACACAGATAAAATTTTCCTCCATACTGAAGAAAATGGAAGTACGAGCTTTTTGTGCACCTTGAAATTAGAATTCAAGCGATCAATTTTGTTGTTGTTGTCCTTTCTATGACTTGTGGTGAATACCTATTCTTGTTGTTTGTAATGTGAAGAAATGCTAATATTGAGTTGTGTAAGAAGTTTGAGTACTGAGAGCATTGGCTTTATAACTCACGTTCTTGCACCGATGGTGGAATGTTCTGTATATTGCAGTGGTGATCCACTGTTGGTAAAAGTCCAGAGATGATGGTTTTATTTTTAAACATTTCAATAAATGCCAGTTTTGCTGTAATTTATGGTCAAGCTTAAAGAAAAACATGTTCTTCAACACTCATGTTTTCTTTCTTAGTTTAAAAAGTTCTTACTTTGCGAACCTTCGTGTCATTCCAAATCTTGATGACATTCATGTGTCGAACACAAAATGAGCCAATTCTAGAATGTCGATTTCCATAAAATGAAAGTGAATCGGGAGCACTGCTGTCTCTAATCCCCATTCACTTTCATTGTATGGACTTACAGAGCTGAAATATTCTTCTAAAATCTGCAGAAGAAAGGGATGTCATGAGGGTGAGTAAATGAGAGGATTTTCATTTTGAGTCAACTATCCCTTTAATTCAAATTTGTATGTTGGGAATTAAATTTAAGCACACAAGAATAATTCTTACTTACTTTATAACAGTGTTCCAAGGACGGGTATATTACGCATAAAAGACACTAGTTTATTGCAAACAATCTATTGCAAATAACGGAGAAAACTCTTGTGCTTGCATTGAATTCTTCACAAACACAAAGGTGTTTCTGGTCCCAAAGTCAACATTCCTTACATGTCAGAGTACATAGCAGCAAAGCAGAAAATGCATATGTGAAATGATTCCTTAAGTTACCTAGTACTGCAAAGTGAAGTTGTGAATTGTCAGCTCTATGCTACATGTATACGTACCACTGATCAGCTGAGTACTACACAATTGCATAACATACACATTTTCTATTAACTGCAGTCAACAGCATCAAGACATAAACCTGGGTAAATGTTACAAAAGAGAACCTCCCACAAGGACTCTGGAAACTACAGATATTCAGTATAAATGGATTAGCTAGTGTTGAGGAATTCAAACATGAAGATCAGCTAAAGGTGGCTTACACATTAAAAGTAAGGACTATGAATTAAGTTCTAAGGGAGGCCGGTATTCCAACAAACAGTTCATGGTCATTACAAACATTTGTTTATCAGCCTTCATAATTAAACGGTGCCCTGCTGATTTCAAGAGAGAGTTTGAAAGAACTCATTGTCTACAAACACAGTGGTCATGATTAGTATAGTTGTGCATTCAATTCTGGAAAGAAAATACATTTGTTTTACAAATGTAAACATGTACATAATTATAGGGGCTAGATTGTTTCAAGGATCAATATTAAACTATTAACACTTCTTTTAATAGAAATAGAGTGAATGTAGATTAGCAAAAATATTCACCATTCAGATTGCGAAACAAACTGTGATACCTCTAAGAAAATATTGTTAGTCAAGGGCTGTTCTCCATTTTCAGCTGTATTGCTTCTTGGTTTCTTACAGCATTCCAGGCCACAGGAATAAGTTTACATTTTTGATTACAATATAATCCTCTAGACATAATCATAGGCACATTTGGTACTTCAAGCTATTCCTCTTCGATGGACTTTTTCATTATCGCACAATGTCCAAGTCTTAAAGCCTCACCCAGCAAAACAAGCATTTTTTCTCGTTCATTTGTGTACCTCCATCAACTTCCTTCGTGGTCATTCAGCAGCTGATCTGAATGGATGGAGACAGATGAAAACTGCTCCTCAAAGTTCAGGAAGGGGTGGTTGTAATCTTTCTCCAGCATTTTCTTCCAGATTTTTACTGAGACAGGTAAAAACGGGTACAATAAATGAGTGGTTAGCTTGGTATTTTAAAATACTTGAAGTGAGAATGCTATGAAAATATTCCTGCTCTAAATGTCACCCAAAGATGATGACTATTAACTACGTTTCCATCAAAGGTTTTTTTTGCAACAAAAGTTTAGAGAATCAAAACAAAATGTACCATTATAGCTGATGGAAAATATTTTTTCAGTTTACATAATTTTCAGTGTTATAATATAAAAATTTGCTGATAATTTACACACTTAGCGACATCTGGGAGGCGAAAGGTACACAATTAGTGATACACACATTTCTGTATGGAAACAGCTTAAGGGCAGATTTCTTTTGCAATAAACCAAACCTTAAGCGACAAAGCGTATTCAAGATTTAAACTGAATAGATTCAGTTTTATTTGGTATTCCTTCAGTAACAAAAACAGTATAAAAAGTATCTTTGGATTACCATGCAAAATATCATGGTAAAGAATTCAGAAACGTGGTAATACCATATGATACAAAGACTTTACCATAGTAGAGCCACAGTATGGAGTTAATTTAGTTCCCAATTTAGCCTTGCCAATGTAGTGTAATTTTAAAGCTTAGAATCTGGACATTACAATGCATATAGCTGATCCTACCACTTCTTAAATTATGCTTTTTAATTAGCTGCTGAATAAGAACCATTTTGTTCTCATAATTTGCTAATTTATTATCATAACAATTATATTCAGTTGGTAAAAACAAAGTTGGAAAGAATCCTCTCTTTTTTGCAAATTTGTTTCAAACTGCATTGAGTATTATTAGTGCATGAAATTCTCACAGATACACATAAATATAATAAACAGGAGTGTCTTTGTCACGTTTTTCCTTATTACTTCCTGAAACACACATATAACATAGACAATGACATATTGTAACTTACAGAAGACTATCCCGATTCAAACAATCCCAAACACAACATAATATGATAAATAGATCTTGAAATATTCCTCAGAGTGTACATGGAAAGACAAATGCACAAAAGGGCACTCATCACGTTGTGTTTAAGTGTGTGTGTGTGCGCACGCACATGTCCGAGGACTTTGTGTGGGCAAACACAAATCCACACGTGTTCATCTAAAGGATTGGGATGCTCCTGAACTAATCCATTAATTTCCAATGGCTGGTCACTGTAGGCCAGGAAACACCACATGTGAATTAAGTGAAATAAAACCACTAAAGTTTTATGAAAGTTATTTAAAAAATTGTGTTCAGATGCCCGGAGTGAAAAAACTCTTTCAAAAAACTTCCAACTGGAGGAAATAAACTATAGTTCAGAAAAAAAGTGAATAGGTCAGGTTTGACCAGAAAACAATAGAAGGGTTAAAAACAACACAAAATCTTTTTAAATTTCAGCAATCAACTTCCACCTTAGTCGAATCAGAGTCTTTAAACACTCGAGTTCGTGTTGAGTCAGTCCAAAAGGTGCCGCGTCGGACTCAAGACCGAGTCTACAACAGGCCGAGTCCGAATTAATCTGTTCAAGAATTAAACTCAACATCAATATTTTAAACTTATTTTAACCTTCACAACTAAGAAAAACTATTTGTCAACATAAATGCAAAAAACTAATTATTCGTATCCTGCTGAACAAATTTCAAAGTGGTTTCAGAATGAAAGCATCTGCTTTAGGTGCATGAAGACAAAACTGTCCTTCAACACACTTCTTATCATTTAAATTATTTGTTTCTTTTCCCCTCCACTCAAACATACACCAAAGAAAGTGAAAGCTGCATTAGTCATTACAACCAGTTATTATCATTTCGAATTTTAATTTAGCTTTTATTTCTACTTAATTTTCAATTTGTCAATTCAATTTAATTAATTTTATATAAAATGATCCCTATCTAAAGAAATAATAGTTTATACTGAGATTTCTTTCTGAATCTTTTTTCTCTATCTTCTGACTGATTTGGGAAAGCACAGTACGAGTCAACACAGTAGTAATTATCACTCGCTGAGAAGCTACATCTCAGGTTTTTGACTGCAAATGCTACATCTAAAAACACTGGAAAACACAACTGATAATATTAGGTCCATGTTAATTTGCGGGAAATTGCACAATGCAGGGAAGTTCTGCCTACTGCTTGTGTACCTAAATCCCTGATGCGCCCATGTGCGTCTCGCAGCAGCTGTTGCAGAAGAAAAAAAAATTATAATTTACCACAAAAACATGGAGAATAATAATTTTGAGTCATACATTTAACAGAATTGCCAGGTGGTTTACAATAAAAATAAAATAAACATATAAAATAAAAACATCATAACCAACTAAATTCATCTCATAATATGAAGTTTGCCTTCATACACAAACTCAGTCATCGAATAATACATATATTTTATAGTCTATAATTAAATTGTAAACAAAAAATTTCACTGCCCAAAATATCCTAATATTTATTGCCCATGGTTGAATGCTGTGAATGCTGGACAAATGCTGTAAAGTTATGTATTTTAAGCAGCTCGTCACTGCTTTGAAAATAGTCAACCAATAATAAAAAGGTGTTGTTTATCTGTTTAGAGTTGATGTCTGCTTTAGCAATAACACTTAATAACAAAAATGATAGTTAATTCATCAAGCTATTATGGACCAGTTCAAGCTGACAACATTGCGTGGACCACAAGAGACTACAGAAGCCAACATGTATAGATAGATACATTATGCCTAAAAAGACTTAACACACAATATTAATACTATTTTTATTTCGATATGCTGTTTTTAGTAAACTGTGAGAAACATGATGTGGGTGACTTGTTTTTAACCATGATGAAACCGCAATGCATGCACCGCCTTAGCTGCACAAACGCCACATGCAATTTTACCAGCTGTCAGGTCCAGTGTCATGTGAAACTGCCTTGTTTAGTTTCTATTTCATTGGATGCATATCTGTCTTTATGTTTTCGTCATGCCAGCCACCTTGGTAGTCGATGTTCTACAGGAGTTCTCTGTAGTAACATTAAAGCGTATTGGCTGACTGATGAGCGTTCCTGTGAACATGCGTATGTGTGTGTGCATTTGTTTGCTTAAAAACAGTGAAACAACTCTAATTCAGATGCATGCAGACAGAGGGGTGTTCATTAATTTTTATTTTTTTCCCCATTGCATCATAAAAGTTATGGACTCGAAAAAAAAAAGTCCCAAATGCTCCAATCCGAGTCAAGTCAAAGACACGAGTTGCTTCCCATATCTCCTACTAATATAACTAAACTAAATACTATTTTTGTGTCTTATATATTCATACATACCTTGTAGGCCTGACAACAAGCAAAGGAACTATTTTACATTATTACATTTACCCATTAACAGAGTAGTTTAATGGATTAGTTCAATAAGAGGATAATACACAGTACTATGCAAATGTTTTAGGCACATAAGGTTTTTCACAAAAACATGTGTCTTTACATGGTTATTTTTATCTTCTGCGTCAGTGTGTTAATAGAAAATATAGATTTTAGATTCCCAAACATTTCTTTTGTGATTAGAATAGAAGAACAGTGAGCCCTGCAACAGATGTCATGGCCCCCACAGAGACCCCCCACTGAACATTGTGTCAGTCTGAGATTATATAAAAAGACAGAAGCAATTGAGACAAACTAAATAAATATAAGGACTGTGGTGAATTCTCCATTCTGTCAGCCAACAACCAAGAAAACCGTATCCAGGTGTACCCAGGAGAATTGGTGCTGTTTTGATGACAAGGGTCACAAAATATTATACTGCACTTTGTACGATGTTAATTGATCAATCAAAACTATTTATGGCATTACTTTTGAAAATATTTTCACTATACAACATTTTTCACAAGTGCCTAAAACTTTTGCACAGTACTGTAAATGCAGCATTGCTGGAAGTAACAAAAATGTTGAGGTATTCAATTAGTAAGGACTGAGTGAGTGAAGACGTACTGTATTCTGGCTCTTCAGGTTCAGAAGGTTCCACTGGTGGCTCCACTTCCTGCACTTCCTCCTGCTCCTGTGATGCTGACTCAATATTTGCAATCATCATCACTTCATAGGCCTTTCTCGCCTCAGCCGATAACTCAACCATTTTATGATAGAGGTCCTGTGGCCATGAAATAATTGAATGCACAAATATAGTTATCAGCAAAATGTGCTGAAAGGCAATTTAAACTAATGTAATTGGTGAAGTATCATGTTTGAAAGGACTTTGGTTTCTTCTAAGAGTTAACTTTTTTCTTTCTCTTAAGTGATTCCAAGCTGGGACTTACCTGAGCGCCATCATAGTTAAAGATGCCCACCAAGCTGACAGGGACAGCTTTATTAACACAGCGGCCCAGTGCCTTTCTCGACAAGGCGAACACAAATGGAATGCCTTGATCACGGCATGTTTCAATAATAGTGTGAAGAGCCTCATCTAGACCACCTGCATAACAAAATAGGCCATAGATCAGCTTTATCATACACAGTTTTTGTAGGTGCTAAGGCCTTCTCATATTTCTCCGGACTACAACTAAACTGAAAAAAATAAAATTAAAAATTAAAATAACCTCTTTGGAATGTTTGCAATCAATTAAATAGCAAGGAGATCATATTATACATCTTTGGTAACACTTTACAATAAGGTCCATTTGTTTACATTAGTTAACAACATTAGTTCACATATACTAACAATGAACAATACTTTACAGCATTTATTAATCTTGGTTAATGTGAATGTCAACATATACAAATACATTTAAAAATTAAAAGTTGCATATGCCAATATTAGTTAATACATTATGAACTAACAAAGAACACTTGCATTTTTATAAATTAACCAATAGCATTTACTAACTTTTACAAATAGAAACTTATTGTAAAACTTTGTCCACTTGTGTTAGGAATGTTTTTATGCTCAGAAATGTACTATTTATATATTATGTTTGTTCCTCTTAGGCAAAAAAAGGCTGGTTTTGCTCATTTAAGAGACTAATCAAGTTCTCTTTCCATGTGAAATGAGAAACTGTGTGTGCACACTGGCTGTAGGTTTTCTGTCGGGTTAAAACTTTTTTTTTTTTTTAACTGCCCCATCCTTTAGTAACATCTTCTTTGTAAAGCCTGTATTAGAGGTCTGCAACCCGACCCAGTCCCAACGGGATCTTGAGAACCCACCAGGTTTCGGGCCGTGTTAGGGTCGGTCAGCCCCCCTGAAAATGATCAGTGACCTTGTTAAAAATAAACTTCAGCCACTGTTTCCTAACGTTACAATCCTTTGGTAGTATATGCAAAGCTGCAGGTGCTACACATAGCACAAGGTTTGGTGTACTTTCTACTCTCGGAGTGGTTATGGTGTTAAGGAATAATATCTATCCTACTTTATCCTTTATTACCTCAACGTGACTGGGTTGGCCAAGTAGCTGATCTCTCAATAGGTGTTGATGATGTGTAAATATTGCTGTCGTATGATAATGTTTGGGTTTCTGACAATAGAAATCTAAGCCATTTTTGCAACTCCGTTTCAATAGACTGTCTTTATGGACAGTAAGAGTTTAAAAGCTACAGAATGTTTTCATAGTTCAATGAATACTTTACTCTCAAATGACCAAGCAAAATGTGATTCCTCATGACCCCTTTAAATGTCAATAAATGTTTAGTTGCAGATATTTTACAGAAAAGCCCCAAATACCATTGCAGCTTAATTAAGAAAATCTAAATTATTAATTTACCTTTGGACTGAATCCTTTCACAGTTGGGTGAGATGATAACGCACTTGACCTTCTTGAGTTTGAGGTGCTTCAGCACTTCTCTGAGGCCCATGACCAGACGCCGCTTCATCCTGGCTTTCATGGGATCTTTCTGATACAGACGATCCTGAAACCTCACCAGCTCCTTCAATAAGCCACTCACACATTCATCTACATCTTTGCTAAGTACCTGGTTGCAGTAGCTGTAGAATTAAGTACAGTAAATATGAATTTCACTGAAAATCAGTCATTCCTACATGACAAGAGAAAAAAAGATTTTCTTACTCTCTAAACTTCCTGCTGTGGATTTTGGGAAGATTGGGATTGGAACTGGGATTGCAGGTTTGTAATGTTGCATTTTCTACCAGACTGTTATCCCTGTCATTAGATGGTGAAGCAGGCTGGTCACTCTCTGACTCTTCAGTACCAACAACTTCAGGGTTGTCATCTGTATCTAATGACAAAAACCATTGTGACCATTTTCAATTCAAACATGACAAATACATGGTTAACACAAGAGCATCTCAGATTCCGAGCAACCCCAACAAAGAGGATGTTGTGTTTCATACCTGTAAGAACATGTTGGTCCTGGTCAGTCAGACTTGTTTCAGAAGGGTTTTCGCTATAACTAGTTTCCTTTTCACAAGGTTCGGAGGCCAAACTGGCTGGGTCTCTCTCCACTAGCAAGCGGTTCTGTTTTCTCTCCTCTCTTTCCCGCAGAATGACCTCAATTATAAAATTGCACATGTTGTGAAATACTGGTCAAAAATAGAGATTTGTCTGTCCACTAAAGTTTGAAGGTAAAGTGTGTCATTTCTATGCAACTACCAACAGAATTGCAAAAATAATCTCTGTTTTCAAACAGGTTTTCATATGTCTGCCATTGCCAAAAAGATAGTCCTGCCCCAAACTCACACCATTGGTTGTGCGAAAGTTGTTCTGTTGGACCCAGTAAAACAAGCAGATTGCAATTCTGTTTGGTAATGCTAGTGGTTTAAGTGGCCTACATTATAAAAAGCACTAATCTTACTCTTTTCAGTGGTGTTGGTTTCTTTGCCTTGGGAACTTCTCGTTGCTTTCCCTTTTTCACTAAAGGACAGGTGGAGTCCAATGGGTTGTGTGGTGTCTTTTCTTGCTGCCATGGCTTCTTCTGAACTGAAGGGTCTTTGTGTACTACAGGCAGAGCTCCACCAACTAAGAAACCAAAAAACAAAAAAACAATTTAATATTAAATTGTATCTTACAAATACATAATGCTTTTGAGCAATCCTTAAATAACAAAACAATCACTATTTAAATTTGAAAGCCAAATACCTGATAGTATTACTGGCCGCTGGTCTTGTTTTGATTTCTGAGACTGTTGCTTCTGTTCAAGAAATGTCAGCATGTTTCCAAGGTCAAGCTGTACAGGAACTTTTGACTTCTTCTGACTAGTCTGCTGTGATAGGAATTAATGAATGTCTGTCTTGCTTTATTCAGAAAAGAAAGTTTTACTCATTTAAATTAATGGCCCATTTTACATTGCATGGTCTCATCAAGTTTAGTCAGATTTATTCTTACTCCCAACAGACTTTTACAAGTACAGGATGTATGAAATGGCTTTTTGGGGTTTAAGCATGGCACAAAGAAAATACCAACCTGTGTTTTCTTTGTGTCTCTAGAGGCAGAATTTGATGTAGTGGATTTGAATTTTATCTCCGGATTTAGAGACAATCCTTCTTTCTGTGCTCCAGAATGTCTTTTGAGTTCCTGAATCAATACAATTACAAATGGTTCAATGCAGTAAATGAACAGTTGCACATTTCAGTCATCTGTATTCAGTGGATTTGTATGCAGCTGTATTCAACTGCTGGTATCAGAATATGCTCTTGCCCAATGAATTAACTCACAAATGCAAGCGACAGGTCTGGAAACTCCTCTTCATCCTAGAAACATAACTTAGTCATTCAACATTACACCTTTGCCAATTTAAGTTAACTAGAGAATGCCAGAAAGTGAGAAAAGAAAGAAACATATGTCAAACAAATACATTTACAAAAGTCAATCCCAAAACAGTGAATACGTTTGTGTAACATATCAGTCAATTAATTTACAAAAAACAAATTCAACTTGAAATTTGGATCTCGTTTTAGATAACGTCACATGATATACATAAAGAGATTTCACCTCAAACTTTGGTGGTTCCTGCTGAATGAAATGTTCCTCTGGTGTCTGCTCCTTTATGTCTTCAGAGGCTGTTTTGGATTTCTTCTTTTTCTTTCTTCTCTTCTTCTCTGCTTTCTGTTCTGCTGGTTGTGCCGATAAATCCTCCTTGATACAGTAAAACATGTTGTAACTTTTAACCTTTAGTTGTATAATATATTGCTTCTATGTAGAACAGTATAGACACAACATGATGATGGGCAATGCAGGAGTGTACCTGAGAGGATGCACTGGCTTTAGGAATTTCCTGAATTACTTTGAGAGGCTGAGAGGCAATATTTGCCCAGGATGGTGCAGGTGATCCAATGGGATTGGATAATGCACTATCCGGATCTAAATAAGATTGGATTTCAAACATAAAGATGCATTTAATTTATTTCAAATGGACTTCTCTAAGATGGAAATCTAATTTAGGAAGAGTTTATGCTTGCTTATACAGCCAAGTTACACATCTATAAGTAGGGATGTCCCGATACCACTTTTTGGAGAAGGAGTACAAGTACTGATATTTCCTTTTTGGTTCTCACTGATATCAACAGAATTCCATTAATAACCTACAGTTTATTTACATTTTATCAACACAATGGGGTCTAAACCAGTGAATGAATTAAAACTGTAATAAAAAATAACTAGAAGACTTTATTTTCAACATAATATTGTATTATTTTTATTAAATTATATAAGATTATAATTATTATTAGTAGTAGTAGTAGTACAGTAAATATTACATAACTATATTCAATTATTTATTTTTGTCATACTTTTTCCATTTAAATGGAGTTTTTATTTTGGTGGAAGCTCTTATTTTGCAGTGAAGCACTTTCTGTTTCTGTGTGTTTTTGAAGGAAGCTTCTTACTTCTGGAAAAGCAGATCGCTACATTACCCAATATGATTATTAAGCTGCAAAAGGCTGCTATTAATTAAATAAATCTATAGTCTGTATGTGCCTCACACTACTAAGTGTACAGTATTAGTGCTCTGGTCACTGTCCTCTGCTACAAACAGAGAACGCAGTCCTCATAATGATGTTTCAGAGGTCCTTAGTAGCTGGTTAATACAAGATCTATTTACTTTGAAGCCCACATCACATGCAAACTATATATTTATCTCATTATATCACAGACTTTGCAGTTTTATATCACACCAGGACATAATGTGTTTTTAATTTGTGCACTGAATCAATACCTTCACTCATTCCACTTGATGGGACTTGCTGAGCAGACTTGGTTCTTCGCTTTGATACATTCTAATATTGATTAAAAAAAAACAACAACAATTGCCAAGTTTAGTGAGCCAGCGCAGCCAGGAGGTGTTGGTAAGCAGTGTGTGCTTGAACAGAACAATGTGTTCTTTGGCCCAAACCACCATGCATGAAAGTTACCTTCCAGATGACTGCTGGTGACTGCTGTCCCTCTGCTGGCATGACTGCACCAACACCTGTTGATGGTTCCTGGTGCCAAGAGTTTGCTGAGGGGTTGCCGAGTGTGATGTCACCCAATTCAGGGAAATCTGCCAGTTTCATTTCAAATGTGCTACTACATGTAACTGCTGATTTGGCTCTGTCAGCAGGGTTTGGAGTAGGTGTGGTCCCTCTGTAACCTGGATACAGAAGGGCATCATTAATTTAAAGGGACAGTTAACCCCCAAAAAAATAAAATTCTTTCACCATTTGCTAGGGGTGTAACAATTCACTTGTTTTCTCAATGCATTGATAACTAATCCTTCCAATTCGTATGTCAAGCATGCTCAAACCATTTGATACAGCTGCCAACTCTGCATGGCCACTACTGAAATAAAGTGCTTCATGGGAAAACTTAGCAGTAAAAGATAAAATAGTAAAATAGTTACTAGTATAGTCTAGTCGATTGCTATAGTCTAAAATAGTCTAGTCGATTGCTCCTCTTTTCTTTGAAACTGAATGTAGTGAGATGATGCTATTTCATTGTTGTAATATCTGGATTAGTTCACTGATTTAGGGTTCCCACAGTCAAGGAAAACCTGGAAATATCAGGGATTTTTTTTATTGTGATTTTCAGGCATGGAAATTCATACAAATTAATAACAATTGATATACAAATTTTTTTTATAGTGAAATATGAAATACTTAATTTTTTTCACCCTTTTTCTCCCCAATTTGGAATGCCCAATTCCCAATGCACTCCAAGTCCTTGTGGTGGCATAGTGACTTGCCTCAATCTGGGTGGAATCTCAGTTGCCTCCACGTTTGAGAGCTTCAATCCACGCATCTTATCACATGGCTTGTTGAGCGCATTACTGCGGTGACATAGCGCTTGTTAAATTGTTAAAACACCACTTATTAACGGTCATCAGTATATTAAAAATTGTAAACCATGTTTGGAAACTGTCTTGGAAAGTGCTTTATGACATAAGCTTGTTTACTGGCTGTTAAACAGTGTGATCTTTAATCTTTTACTGCGACCTCATTGGACATGGACATTAATTTGGCATCGTTCATATAAACACTGGTTTGGGGACCATACACAGTGATTGGCTAGCTATTCTACGTGGCATCCATGCACAACTCACCACGTGCCCCACCGAGAGCGAGAACCACACATTATAGCGACCACGAGGAGGTTACCCCATGTGACTCTTCCCTGCCAAGCAACTGTACCAATTTGGTTGCCAAGGAGACCTGGCTGGAGTCACTCAGCACACTCTGGATTCGAACTCGTGACTCCAGGTGTGAGGCCCCCTGGAATACTTTTCTTTATGCTCAGCTTAAGTGTTTTATCAGCACACTGCACTTTTTGTTGTATTCCAAGTAGCCTGTTAGTACAAGTATTTAATGTGTTTTCTTTCAAGTTAGTCTGTCTGTCTTTTTCTTGCTTAAAGGCAAAGTTCACCCAAAAATGTAAATTCTCTCATCATTTACTCACCCTCATGCCATCCCAGATGTGTATGACTTTCTTTCTTCTGCTGAACACAAAGATTTTTAGAAGAATATCTCAGCTCTGTGGATCCATAAAATTCAAGTGAATCAATAAAGCAATCCAATCACTTTGGGAGTGAAACAGATCAATACTTCAATCCTTTTTTTGGCGATTCATAGTAAATAAAAAACAACTTAAATATTTATATTTTCTCACCCACAGCTATTATATCGCTTCTGAAGATATTGATTAAAACACTGGAGTCATATGGATTACTTTTCCACACAAACGTTTGGAACAACATGAGGGTGAGTAAATGATGAGAGAATTTTCATTTTGGGTGAACGATACCTTTAAAATTATGCGTTTTCATAGGAGTCTTAAAAGAAATGCTTACCTCTTCGGTCTGTTGATCTTCTGCTGATTCTTTTATCCTGGGAGGAAGGCTCAGCTCTATTGTCCTGCAAGATTGCAAAAGTTTTACCATGTTTACATCTGCAACAAAATACACAGGTAAATCGTTTAAAACTAAGCTGTCAGAATGTCCAGCCTGGTTTCACCTTGTTTGAGCCGTCATTTAGTCCACTATGATGAGTTTTGAGAGAGCTGTAGCTGTGTTTTCTTGGTGTTGTGTCATACTGATGGTCTACTGATCTTTGCCTTCTCTTAAACCAGTCTTCACATGAGGACTGGCCTGTTTGATCCTTCGGTGAAGATCTAAAGTACAGAAATATCAGAAGATGAAACCTGAAGTTAAGGTTCTGGGTGATCACAGATATTTTAAAAAATAAATAAAAACTTTTTTTTTATTGGAAACAGTTTTCAAACACTTTCATTAACTTTAATAACATTTTAAACAATATAAAATGTACTCATATTTTTTAAAGTACCACATTTACAAATTCTTAACCCCTAGTTGAAACTTTGACTCTTATACAATTTAATATTCTTGTCATATTCCTTGATTCATACATATGAATCATATTGCTTTGTGGTGGCTGGCTCTGACTGGTGTATTTAAGAAAGACACTACATAGTTATATTTACCTTTTTAACTTATCCTCCATTTTTGTCTCGCTTTAGCAGAAGGCTATGCATCAAACAACTTCAGTGGATTCAAAACTCCAGCAGCATTCAATATCTGTGAGCACAGAAACAGGTTCAAAGAACACACACTGTTCATTAAACATGTACTCACTTAAATTACAATTAATTTAAAAAATAAAAAAAAGTCAATCACACTGTGTATGGTCCCCAAACCAGTGTTTATATGAACGATGCCGAATTAAAGTCCATGTTCAATGAGGTCGCAGTAAAAGATTAAAGATCACACTGTTTAACAGCCAGTAAACAAGCTTATGTCATAAAGCACTCAAAGTCGCTTTCAGGGCCAGACAGTTTCCAAACATGGTTTATAATTTCTAATACACAGATGACCGTTAACAAGCGGTGTTTTAACAATTTAACAAACGACGAATACGCGTTTCAATGTTTAGGAAGAAGGACGTCGAGTGGATCGGATCTGTTAGCCGTCAGCTAGACAGTAAACATCATGCAAACTTTTTTATTTCTCACTTAAACGCTTCGGCTTCAAAACCTACATGTCAAATAGTAGATTTAGTAGCGTATTTAGCTCTCGACAGCTTTCAGCAGCTCTTCTGTGCAAGGTTTACCAGCTGAGCCTTATGGGATTTCTCGATGGCTCTTCAGATAGACATCATCTGAGCCCTTGTAAACAAACGTGTTGATGAACGGATGCGCGCTACATACGTGCAAATATAGATTGATATCATGATAGTTCATACCTTTCCATATTTAACATCCTCCATTTTAAAACCCCGTACTCCGTTTGTCTCTGGTGTGAAACTAGCAGGCCAAATATTTAGAGATTAAGCTCAAAGTTGACAACTAGCTCTGTCGGTGCGGGGACTCTTATTTTGAAATGAGTACTGAGAACTCGTGTGGGATGTCCAGCAGCTGTGCACACATTTTTTTGCTCCTAAATAATTTAATATTAATCTTGAAACGTGTATACAATCATGAACACTCACATAAGATGAAGACTCCAGTTTTTGAAACCTTATAAAGGCAGTTTATTCTATAGGGAGAGGGTCCCCTCATGGGAGCAGCCATGTTTGAATCACATGACCACTTGTGCTGCCTTCACGTGCTATTGGAATTATCGTACGACTTTCACACTCAGAAGTTGCACATGAACGACCCCTCAAGTCATAATTAAGACTGGGAGACTCAATAGATAATTTTGAAACCTTATGCCTCCTACACACTACACAACTTTCAAAGATGTCTTATTGTGGTAACGTTCATATTACACAACTGTCTGTCTTGTAATGGAAGTCATAGGGTTTTCAAATTACACGAGGATTCTGCGACAGGGGTGGACACATTACAAAACATTTCACTATTGACAAATCCCTGACGACTATGTCTGGACTCCAAATTACATTTCACAACAGAGTACACATGAGAAGTGATACGAGATACGAAAACAAATGCACGATCACATGTTTTGCATTTCAGAATATGAGGCATATGTTTTTAATCATATATATTATTGGTTTTAATTTGAAAAAATACCTCCTGAAAAATCAACCTATTTGCTCACCTGACTGTCCAAGAGAATTTGCAGTTTCAATGTCCCACTCATTTTCCCTCCATTTCTTTGGAGACTTTCTTGATACCAGCCATGCTAGTTGATGTTCTGTTGCAGGGTTTCCCAACCTTTTGTTATTTGTCATATTCTATGGCACACCACTATCCCACATAGTCTAACCATTGTCAGTATTTTTCCTTTTCAAGAACTTGTCAATGTTTTCTGTCGTCTTAGAAGCATGTTTACTTGTAATGTTTGAAATTGGCTATGCCAAAAAAAAAAAAAAGGTGCTTGCGTTAAAACTTTCTCATCATCCGTCATATTGACGGACAGTCATACAAAATCCGTCATAATCTATTATTACCCGTCATTTTAATTTTCACATTTTAATGATATAAGACTTAGCTTAAAAATAGCTTTTATTTTCGTTCACATTTTCCGTTTTAATAATGAATTTACAGGACGAGCATATAGCAGATTATACATTTATTTATTTATGAAGGGAACAGATGAACAACAGAGACAGGAAGCAGATCAATGCCCCCCACCCCACACACACACACAGGGACAGCGGAGGCAACTAAACCACGACATATGAACAACGCAATATTAAAAAAAACAAATACAATCAAAATATGAACAAAACACATAAAAATGAACTGAACAGAACTCAATCGAAAACGTATCGGTTACCTAACGTAACCTCGGTTCTCTCTAGATGAGGGAACGAGTATTGCGTAAGCTAGCTTACGCTACGGGAAAGATTCATCCTTTCTGAGATATTGAAGCCAAAAAATTATCCTTAATTTTTGTATCCATTGTCAACGCAGTGCGGCAGTTGCAGACCTTGAGCGGGCTAGCTAGCGAGCTCATAGGTTGCTCTGCGGCAACTGCTGCAGCCTATAGACGAGCTTGGGCGAACTCGCATCCAATGAGAGGCGTCCGCGCGCTCACTGCAACAAAGCCCGCCAAAATGGGCGTGACTAGAGTGCATATAAGCGTAGTTCGTAGGCTGGAACCCTGGTTTTCATTGACTGAAGCGAAAAGTCGCTCGTGGCGCGAGCACGGCCGGCTACGCAATACTCGTTCCCTCATCTAGAGAGAACCGAGGTTACGTTAGGTAACCGATACGTTCTCTTACGAGAGGT
Organism: Xyrauchen texanus; assembly: GCF_025860055.1. NCBI lineage: Eukaryota > Metazoa > Chordata > Actinopteri > Cypriniformes > Catostomidae > Xyrauchen > Xyrauchen texanus. Next base: position 19,020,305 of record NC_068278.1, on the reverse strand, counting down.
TCTCTCGTATTGCGTAAGCTAGCTTACGCTACGGGAACCCATTGTCAACGCCGTGCGCGCCAAGCATCCACTGTATGAGCCCCAGGGAATTAAGGGGGGACCCGGGGGAGCCCTTATGAGTGGGGAAATAATATTTGGCCGGCAAGAATGCGGGTCATTGATTGTGTAATACATAAGCACATAGTGGGAAGGGAACGACAGAGCGGCGGTGCCGGTCTGTGTGGAATGTGTCCCATCAGTGCAGCTCACCAGGGGAGCTGTAGCATATTAAACCGCTAGTAGTTTTGCCTGCAGAGCGGGCACTTCCATATTGTAAAATCTGACAAAGGTGGACACACATATGTCGTGAATGGAAATCCCGCTGGACCATGCCCACGAGGATGCCATGCCTCTAGTGGAGTGAGCCCTAATGCCCAACGGGCATGGCAGGTCTTTTGACGCATAAGCAGCAGCAATAGCGTCCACTATCCATCTAGATAGTGTCTGTTTCGAGGCGGCGAGACCTTTGGTGCGCCCTCCGAACGAAACGAAAAGCTGCTCAGAGCGTCTGAAAGCGGCGGAGCGCGCAGTATACAACCTCAGCTCTGTCCTTTGCTCTGACCGGGCAAAGGAGATTGGCGTCGCGTTCATTATCGGGTGCTGGCAGCACCGATAGGGAAATGACCTGTGCTCTGAAAGGAGTACCGATCACCTTGGGAACATAGCCGTGTCTAGGCTTTAAAATGACCTTGGAGTCACTTGGTCCAAACTCAAGACACGCAGCGCTGACAGACAGCGCGTGAAGGTCTCCCACACGTTTGACTGATGACAGGGCAGTCAGAAAAACGGTTTTGAGTGAAAGGTATTTCAAATCCACGGATTGAAGTGGTTCGAAAGGGGGGGCTTTCATAGTTTCGAGAACTATAGAAAGATCCCAGATAGGAACCGATGGGGGCGCGGGGGTTCATCCTTCTAGCTCCCCTGAGGAAGCGGATGACCAGCTCGTTTTTACCCCATGACTGGCCGTGCAGGGGTTCAGCGAACGCCGCAACGGCCGCCACATACACTTTGAGCGTGGATGGGGATCTGCCCTTATCCAGCAGCTCTTGTAGAAATACGAGCAGCGACGACACCCCACATGTCCGCGGGTCCAGGTCTCGGTCGGTGCACCATTTTGAGAACACAGACCATTTTGACGCATAGAGTCTTCTCGTGGAAGGGGCTCTAGCGTGTATGATGGTGTTTATTACTCCTTCTGGCAGAGCGACGGGTAGTCGTTGATCACCCACGCATGCAGCGCCCAGCGCTCTGGGTGGGGATGCCAGATTGTGCCGCGAGCTTGAGAGAGGAAATCTGCTCTCACTGGGATGGGCCACGGCGCTGTCAGTGACAGCTGCGTAAGCTCCGGGAACCATGTCTGATTCTCCCAACGCGGGGCTATAAGGAGCACCGAGTGACGCGTTTCCCTGATCCTCTGCATTACCTGTGGCAATAGCGAGACGGGAGGGAAGGCGTAAAGCGGGCGTCTGGGCCAGTCCTGGGCCAGCGCGTCCTCGCTTTCGAGAAAAATATTGGGCAGTGAGAGTTCTCTTTGGACGCAAAGAGGTCTATCTCTGCTCTGCCGAATAGGTGCCATAACGTCTGGACTGTTTGAGCGTGCAGGGACCATTCCCCTGGGGGAATATTGTCTCTGGACAGTCTTTCCGGGCCGTCGTTCAGGTGGCCTGGCACGTGCGTCGCCCTCAGCGAGCGCAGGTGGCACTGGGACCAACTCAGTATGCGTTTCGTCAGATGGAAGAGGTTCCTGGATCTGACACCGCCCTGACGGTTTAGGTAGGATACCACAGATCTGTTGTCCGAATGGACCAGGACGTGGTGACCCTGAATGACCGGGAGAAAGCGCACGAGCGCGTACTCGACCGCTATCATTTCCAGACAATTTATGTGAAGGAGCTTTTCCTGAACTGACCATAGGCCGAAAACCGGAGAGCCCTCGCAGACCGCGCCCCAACCCGTGTTGGACACGTCTGTCGAGATGACTTTTCGGCGAGATACAGCTCCCATTGTCACTCCCCGCTGATACCATTCGGCCACTGTCCAGGGCTGCAGAGCTGAAATACAGGTCTGAGTCACCTTGATGGGCTGGCGGCCTGTGGCCCAAGCCCGGCGAGACGCGCGGGTGTTTAGCCAATGCTGAAGCGGGCGCATGTGCAGTAAACCCAGCTGAAGTACTGCTGCAGCTGAGGCCATGTAGCCTAGCACTCTCTGAAATTTCTTCAGAGGTGTGAGGCTGTTCATCTGAAATGACGCGGCTAGTCGCTGCACACGGCGCGCGCGCTGTGTAGATAAGCGAGCCGTCATTGCCACTGAGTCTAGTTCTATTCCAAGGAAGGAAATTGCCTGACTGGGCTGTAGTGAGCTCTTGGTCCAATTGACTGCAAGGCCCAAACTGTTCAGATGACTGAGGAGAACTGTCCTGTGAGACAGAAGCTCCGTATGTGATTGTGCCAAAATCAGCCAATCGTCCAAATAGTTCAGAATTCGCAAACCCTGACTCCGCAGGGGTGCGAGCGCCGCGTCCATGCACTTCGTGAAAGTACAGGGTGCTAAGGACAGGCCGAACGGAAGGACGGTGTATTGATAAACCTGGCCGTCGAAGGCGAATCTCAAGAATGGCCTGTGACGGGATTTATCTGAATCTGAAAGTATGCATTTTTCAGATCGAGAGAAATAAACCAGTCCCCCTGGCGCACATGCGCGAGGAGTTTGCTGGTTGTAAGCATTTTGAACGGTCTTTTTGCAAGCGCTTTGTTCAAAACCCTGAGATCTAATATTGGTCTGAGGCCGCCGTCTTTCTTGGGGACAAGAAAATAACGGCTGTAAAACCCCGACTCGCTCAGGGGAGGCGGCACTCTCTCTATGGCCCTTTTGCACAGAAGGTTTGCTATTTCTGAACGAAGCATGCACGCTGCTTCCGTGTTCAAAGTAGTTTCGAGCCGCGCTCTGAAGCAAGGAGGACGGCGATAGAACTGTAGCAAATAGCCCTGTTTTATTGTGCTTAACACCCATTCGGATATCCCTGGAATATCTTCCCACGCTTTGAAGCGTAATGTTAGAGGGTGAATGGCCAAATCGCTCTGATTGCCGCACACAGCGCGCTGAACAGAATGTGTGAGCGCGCTTACTGTGCTTATGCTGGACTGCTCGCAGACAGCATGGACAGGCTGTTCTGTGAGTGACTTCCCGATTGAGGTGAATGGGGAAAGAGTCATGTCTGTTAAGTGATGCGCAAGCATAGCCACGGGCACGGGACTTACATACAGAGAAGTGTTTGCTGGCCGTGTGACAGAGCGGGCAGAGAATGGGTGCGCGCACGTATTCGTGAGCGCATTTATTGACTCTAACACTCGAGTGGTTCGTAACCGCTTTTGAGTGTGCTCTGATGGGGACACGGAACGTGTAATGCTTGTGTGTAGAGGTGAACACTAGATTGTGGGCACATTTTCTACACATAAGGCTGGTCGTGTGACAGAGCGGCCAGAGAATGGGCGCGCGCACGGATTCGTGGGTGCGTTTATTAACCCTAACACTCGAGCGGGTCGTAACCGCTTTATGTGAGTGTGCTCTGATAGGGACACGGGACGTGTAATGCTTGTGTGTAGGGGTGAACACTGAATTGTGGGCACATTTTCTACACATAAGGCTTTATTTTGGGTCGCTGTGGAAACGGCGTTTGAGTGCAGGCAAGCGGGTAATATCACCGGCTTGTTGGCTGCTGAATCCACCTCTGCAGTAGCCTGAGAGAAGTGGACTGACAGGGGGCGTACGGGACTTACATACAGCTGGCCGTGTGACAGAGCGGGCAGAGGAGGGGCGCGCGCACGGGCTCGTGGGCGCGTTTATTAACCCTAACACTCGAGCGGGTCGTAACCGCTTATGTGAGTGTGCTCTGATAGGGACACGGGATGTGTAATGCTTGTGTGTAGGGGTGAGCACTGGATTGTGGGCACATTTTCTACACATAAGGCATGTTAACTCTTTACAAGATTTCTTTGGGTCGCCGTGAAAACGGCGTTTGAGTGCAGGCAAACGGGTAGTATCACCAGCTTGTTGGCTGCTGAATCCACCACTGCAGTAGCCTGAGAGAAGGGGACTGACAGGGGGCGAAGCTTTGACGGTGGTCCGGCCGTGGCGGGACTGAGCCGTCGTTTTCTCAACAACGCTAGGAGGACTTCGGTTGCTCAGGCTTCAGTACAATCTTAGGCCGAGGCTAGCAGGGGGGCGGCGGTCTGCGGCGGCTGTCTGAGCGCGATCGAGGGCGGCCGCCCTGTCGACGCTGAGAAGTCTGGCTTGTTGAGCTGGGCGCTGTGAAGAGGCTTGTGCAGGAGGCTGGTCACGTGTGCGGCCTGCAGAGGAGCTTGCGCGACGAGGCAGAAAGAGATTCATAGCTTGGGCTTCGAGAAACGGTCAACAATGCCACTCACCGCGGAACCGAAGAGACCAGACAGAGAGAGCGGCGCGTAGTGCGTTCAGCTTCTCACAAGTCGGCTAGTCAGATCTGAAACAGCCTCTGTCTGTAAGACGGCCATGGAATGCAGAGCAGATGCGGCTTGGCCGGCGGCGGTATAGGCGCGGCCAACACAGGCGGAAGTAGTTCTGCAGGCCTTAGACGGGAGCACCAGCTTAGACCGCCATCTCGCGGAGGGCGGGCAAAGGTGCGGCGTGGAGTCTGTTGGGTGCCTGCTCAGGGGGCGGTTACCACTCGAGCCCGAGGCGGTCGACGGCCTGTGTGAGGAGGCGCGTTAGTTCCCCTTCGACTCCGGCGCGGGTCCTGCTGGATTCCTGGGCCGAGGAGGAGGCGTGTGAGCCTGACCACTCCTCGCTGTCCGAAGCCATGATGGAACAGCCCTTATCCTCCGCTTCTTCGTCCGAGATGGCAGCAGAGCAGCCGCTCGGCGGCAACTGCGCGTCCCGGGTGGGCGGGGAGGGTGAAGGCGATGCTCGAGGGAGGGGCTCCGGCGAGGCAATCGCTTCTACCACTGGTTCCGGCAGCCTTTGAGAGCGGCGCTTTTTACTGCGCGGCTGAATGGAAGGCGGCGCGGCGGCTTCGGTCCTGAGCGCTTCGAGTCGAGCCCGCAGGGTCGACATCGGAAGCTCCTCGCAGATATCGCATCCGCCTTCAGCGAGGGCGAGCTCTGCATGCCCCAGTCCCAGGCAGAGAGCGCAGATGACGTGGCGGTCTCTGGTGCTGAGAGGGGCGCGGCATGAGGCGCAAGTGGAGCGAGGCATCTTTAAAAAGACACTCGTACTCTTTTGTGAAGTTCATAAGAACTAGCTTGCTTTAAAAAGGATACGTCGCCGGATGGCGTAGCTCGCAGGACGGCTGAAGGTGGCGAAGACGGCCGGCTTCTTCGAGCGCTGTCCACGCTTGCTTGATGCCCCTCGAACGGCGACGCGGCTTCCAGTTCAGAGATGCGAAGAGCTTCGCTGAAGAGAAGAAAATCAGGGTTCCTGCCTACGAACTACGCTTATATGCACTCTAGTCACGCCCATTTTGGCGGGCTTTGTTGCAGTGAGCGCGCGGACGCCTCTCATTGGATGCGAGTTCGCCCAAGCTCGTCTATAGGCTGCAGCAGTTGCCGCAGAGCAACCTATGAGCTCGCTAGCTAGCCCGATCAAGGTCTGCAGCTGCCGCACTGCGTTGACAATGGATACAAAAATTAAGGATAATTTTTTGGCTTCAATATCTCAGAAAAGATGAATCTTTCCCGTAGCGTAAGCTAGCTTACGCAATACGAGAGAACCTCTCGTAAGAGAACTCAAACCTTCCTCCTGGTCCGCATCAACTTAAACTCGCCTGTGTGTAATCAAACGCATCAGGGAGACTGATGCTGAGGCAATTGTCATTATATTTTGTGTCTTTGCCTCGGACAGACGACTTCTCGTGGCAGTTTTAATTTGGTTCTGGAGGCTGAACCCAGCGTCAAGCACTGCAATGCCCTCCATATGACAAGAGTTACAGAAAGCGACACAGCGGGTGATTTTACGAGTTTCCCACATAAAAAGTGGGAGATGTGCACACACTAGTGTGCCGCAGCACAGTGGTTGGGAAACACCATTCTATTGCAGGTACATCAGGACCACTGAAACTTCCAGTGCCCCGTTTCTTGCTCTCTTGTTGGCTGTAGGTCAACACTGCAGTTGGATTCAGTCAAAAAACATTTCACATTGCATGATTTGGAATCGCAGACAGGTCCAGATATTTAACATGCCAGATATCTTGCTGATATCGGTGACACGTCAGCGCTTCTCTCAGATCGCTCACGGGAACGAGTTCCGATTTGCCTACGATTTCGGGCTTTTGTCGGCGATTTCCACAAAACTGTCGGCGAGTGAAAATAGGGCCTAAAATCGTGTCTTATATACTCTGCATTAGCTTCTGAGATGGAATTAGTCGTTTCTGTAGTGAATGACAGGTTTTATAATTTTTTTCTAAATACAGCTAATTGTTAGGACATTTCAGTCATATTCATTTATGTATATCAGCAACTATTTGATGCATGTTGTACATTTATACACCATTAAAATAGCTTTTATTTGACCAAAATTGCATTATCGTCAGCAGGCTAACTGACGAATATATATTATGGTGTGAAAATAAAAGTTCCTCAAGAAATATATATGAAAGAACGTCGTCCTGGCGTCGTCTGCATTTCCTGTTCTTTCTGAAAACAAAGCACTTGACTGCGACATACTCGTAATTACCACTTCCGAAGTGGGAAGTAGGATAATTCCGATAGCACATGAAGACAATATTAATCTCAGTAACCACCCTGTACAATGGTATCCTTTACTGAAAACTATTGTGCTTGAATGATGCTGCATCTATGCTAGGTATCACTGTAAGTCCAAGACAACTTACTTCCATACTGATCAGCGTAACAAACAAAACATTTTCTATTGCCATGCATCCAAAGCCATTGACATGCAAATAAATATATATATATTTAAAAAAAACTCAGGCTGACAATAATCATCTTTATTTAAGAAAATTTGATTAAAAAAAAGTATCTGTGTGTGTTTGTGTGTGTATATATATATATATTACTTATTAGGGCTGTCACTCAATTAACATTTTTAATTGAATTAATTACATGGTGTCCTGATTAATTAATCGCAATTAATCACATATACAAATATTCGCTGAGAAAGCCCCTCATAACAATAATTCAATATACAATGATGATATAATTAAACATAGTTATCCTTAAATATTTAAAAAATTATATATATTTAAGCAATAGCACACAAGCAAGTGCGCGATATGGCCCTACATGGCCTATGGCTGAGTGCCGTAGGTAATCACAGCAGTGATGATGTAGGGCCATATCGCACGATTGCAAGTGTGATATTGCTTATATACAACAGTTCAATGAACAAGGACATTTAAAAAAATTAGGAAAAACCGAGCACAGTCATAAAAACGCATTTTTGCATGGAACTACTTTCTTACGTGACCAATCAGAATCTACCGTTGCTGGTTCAAAACAAATAATGCGTCCAAGCCTCTGTTAGCAATTCAAAAAGTTCACTTCAGAAATAGTATCACAGCTTATGCTGTTTCTAACAAGTCATTGGTTAAACAAGGGTAGACGGATGGATGTGCGTGTGTGTGAGAGAGAGAGAGAGAAAGAGAGAGAGAGATGGAGCTTGTGCAATCACCAGTTGCCACACTCAAGCAGAGATGCTGTCTGCTTTTTCAGTGGAAAATAGACGCCCAAGCGTGGGTATGCAAGTGTCATTCACTATAGGAACAGCGATATCCTCCGCCATTTTAAACAGTATGTATCCAATGTGGAAACTCCGATAAAAGGTAAGCACTTGAGTTCTGTAATAAATCAGTCTGTTGTGTATCTCAGCATAAGCCTTAATCCTGAAGTTGTCCGTTTATAGCTGTTTAAAGCTATTTCCTAGTTTTGGTAATGTATTAGTAATACAGCGATCACAGAGAGCAGTTCTATGGATTGGCTCGTATTACACACAAGAATTATCTTTTGCCACCACCTGCTGGCTAACATATGCAATTTCAAAAATAAATCCAGTAACTCCTAACAGATACACTTTAGTTTAGAACAGCATGAATGCGGACTAATACACACAATGAAGCGTCCGAGTGCTGATGTTGTCACACCATCAGTGCTCATGGAACGTCTCTCATCCAATCAGATTCGAGGACCGGAACTAACTGTGGTATATATATATATATATATATATATATATATATATATATATATATAAAATAAAAATATTAATATAATTAAAATGCATTACATTCTTGCAGAAGAGTTAATCATTGGTAAGTCCATACAAAAAGGAGCTTTAGAATACAATGTATTGTTTACTACCATATTATTGATCATAAGCCAATCATTTCACAAGAGAATTTGTCAATCAGTTCAGGATTTATTATGAGGGCTTGTTTAAGAGCCCGTCAATGTACACCTGCATCAGACATGCTTGTGTACCATCTCGGGTGTGTTGCGTCATAAACATAAAATATTTAGGTCACTGTGTCAAGTTATATTTAGTTTAATACTCAATATTTAAACACATCTTGAGATCCTTTAAATCAAATTTGTGCTCCATTAAGTGTTTTGAACGCAAGAACGTAACGCATGTCTGTGTTGTGCTACCTGCAGAAGGGTTGTTTTCTTCACTGTATAAACTGTGTTGCCATAAGTTTAAGTTTTGCTTACTGCCCTCTGGAGTAAACAGGTGGTACTACAAGCTTGCATTATCTTCCTTAATATGGTCCGGGGGCACTGCGATTAACTGCGGAAATTTTCTTTAACACGTTATTTTTTATAAAATTAATGTTTTTTCACACTGAATTAACACGTTAAATCGACAGCCCTAATATATATATAAATGCAAGTTGTTCTTATTGTGTTTGTACCGATAAACAATAATTACATTTAAAGCGGAATAAACATATACAAATGAAAACAAAAAATAACAGTAAAACAAAGTATGTTCATACTGTAAGTGTTGGTATATTGTGTTGTACAGTGTAAACATTTAAATGGAAGATCTCTTAAGTGACACTAAGGCAACAATGGAGAAGAGGTTTGACCTTAATGACACAACAGTGATTCCTTAAAACTCTCGATATTACTCCTCTTTCTGTCTTTTCAGTCTGCTCAGTAAAATCAGAGGGATTATAAAGAACACTGAAGTGGTTATAAAGCATAATTCCGCTCCAGCCAACCAGTACACTAGAAAAAAAAACAAAAAACATTATGTTTTGGGGTTGTGAGGTGCCACAAAATTAAACTCAAGAGTAAAGATTGATTTGTGAGTAAATTATATTGGTATTATAGGTGAGACATTTCCATGTAATTATGTTTTTGTTTTTTCATAATAGCATTGTGTACAATGTACATTGTGTACAATGCTATTATAATGTGTACTCTAGTAAACTAAAAGAGACATTTAAAGTCAACATGAATTCAAAACTGGCCCCATTTACCTCCTTAACATGCAGTCCAACTTTTATTGTTTATGATTCATTATTGCATGTTAATCCATTTTATTTTTAAGTTGGTCTTCATAATCTTTTATCATAATGTAATACTTTCTCTGCCTCTGAAATTACTTTCCTTCTCAGCTGGCATCACTAATCCCTTTTACTTTTCAGCCCCTCCCCTCCAACCACTTAGGACCAGTCTGGTATTTAATGTGCACTTTCACCATCCAGTCAATTCCTGATGTACAAAATTAAGTCTAACCCTACGTTTTTTTTCTCTCTCTTTTTTCTCATTGCATATCCTGCTTCACTAGAAAAAGTAAACTAAAGTAAAATGGGTTGTGAACAATGGTGTTTAAACTTGTTAGATTGACTGGATCAGGTTATTAATCTGAATACAAATGCTTCTTGCTTACCTGAAGAAGCCACAATTGGGCCCAGTGCTCGAGCTAAAGCTCCAAGACTCCGAAGGATTCCCATTACTGTTCCCTTCTGATTGGCTGAGCCTAACACATACAATGAGTATAGCACATCATTATTAATATCACCATGCAGTGTTCAGGCTAGAAAATGTGTCTCTCAAATAACTGACTAAAATCATTGGCTGCTTGTAGCTCTTGATGAATTCATGAAAATCTTATGGCACAAGACAAAAAAACAGTGTTGGGTAAGTTACAAAAAAAGTAATATACTAGCTACTTTCTAAAATTATAATAAGATTACTTTTTCAATAAGTAATAAGTCATCACATTACTAATTACTTTTAAGTTACTTTCTAAAATAAAGTTTTTTCCGCTCAACAAATTCAAACTAATGTCTATTTTCTCCTTGTCGCAGACCCTTCAGTGGTCACAGAAACACAATCAGACGTGCATATGAACACATTAATTCACATTTTAATTGTATTACACATAAATATTTTTTATTAAATATTTGTAACCCAAGTAATGAGCTTAAAAGTAAATACTATCATTGAAAGTCAGTAACTGTCATCTGATTACAATAATTTAAAATGTAATATTTACACTACTTTTTGTGCCTAAAAAAAATTAGATTACAGTAACTAATTACTAAACGTGTAATCCAATTACACCCAACACCACAAACAACTCACCGTGTCCAGACACTTGCGTTGAAAGGCATGGAACAACAATAGCAGCAGCTGGCAAAAATTAAATACAAAAATCATTACAATTGAATTGTTCTCTCTGTAACAATGCATGCATTTGGATAATGAGAATTGATACATGCATACTTGCTTACCAAAGGAGAACAAAAATAAACCAGAATAGAAGAGTGTCAAATTCCATGCTATTCCAATGAGCAAGAAGGCTGGTATAAGGGATATAATTGCCTGAAATATATATATATATATATATATATATATATATGAAAACAAATATTTTGTTATTATATCAGCTACAGGCTTTTGAGTGCCTCCTTTAAGTTGTTGAGAATTAAATCAATAATGAATTGATAATAATTAAATTAAGTCACATTTAAATGAAAAGAAAATAGTATGAAAATTATGCTTTTTTAAATTGGCTCGTGATTCTGTAATGGATGACAGAGTTTACCACGCTAACAGTCTGGATCTGATGACCTGGTCTGATCCTGCGGGCATATCCGCCCTGGATTAATGCCATGGTAATGCCAATGAAAAAGAACATCTTCCCCTGCTGCATGCTACAACAGAAGGAATGAGTGTTTTTAAAAACCTTAGGCAAAACCAAAGGGGTCAGCAGCTCATCATGTTATCACAACACACTGATTTCAATATGTCATGGTTTGATTAAGCAAAACATCTTGCTGAGTCACATTCCTATTGTTTGTGATAGATTATAAATTGTTGAAAACTTCCTGGTTCTAAACTCTTGCTTTTTTAACTTCCTAGTTCATGATGGCCACAAACAAATGCACCTACATGCTGTTTTTCACTGCTTCATGATGAGTCACAACACTTCATGTCTTAAGTTGTGCCCTGGCCTCAAAATTGATAATCATCTGCGGAGTGCAGTGTGTCTGTTTAACACAATGGAATACTTAATAATGTTGCACTTAACAGTTATTTGAATGCGGTTTACATTTTCAGTTCTGCTGCAACTGGTGCTCTTGCCACAACAGTATTCTTTAGGTTTCAGTGGCATCAACACATCAGTGTTGTTATGTTAGCCATAACTTTAAGCCTTACCTTGTAAACTGAAAGCGCTGATGTGTTAGAAAACTCAAAGTGAATTCCAACCCAGAGAAGAGAAATAGATATGTGAAGTAGACCAAGCCAAGCATCTTCAGATTTTTCATTTCTATTGTGAAAATAAATACATATGTAAAAAAATTATTAGAACAAAATACTGTGAGACTTTAAGGAGCAATAACACATGCTTATAATATCGGGTAATACTAAAACATTTCAAACATGTTATATTTTGGACATATAGATTTGGTGAAACTTCATGAACTCACTTTGTTCAGATGGTGGATTCTCTGTTCTTGTGACAGCAGTGAAATTGAAAAGTGCTACAGGATTAAGAAAATCTCCAGATTGTGGAACACCTGATGATTCTGATGATTCCTGTGTAATGGAAAACATTCCTCACTTTCATAATTTACAACAATTCCAATTAAACAAATTTGAACAAACTAATTTTATGTCTATTAAGGTACCAAAAGATAAAAGTCTATTTCAAAATATCACAGTTGAATAATATACACAAGTTCACTGACAGGCCAACTGATTGTAATTTAATAATATATACTGTATATACATGCTATTATTATTATTATTTATTTAGTTAGTTAGTTAATAAGTTAGTTAGTTTTAACGCCATGTCAGCAACTAGGCTATTCACATGGCAAACAAGGGTTCGTCACTACATATTTGCAATATTAGAGAAGACTGTATATACATACTAAACGTTTATTAGGAACACCTGCACACCTAATTATTCATGCAATTATCTAATCAGCCAATCGAGTGGCAGCAGTGCAATGCAGAAAATCAAGCAGATATGGGTCAGGAACTTCAGTTACTGTTCACATCAATCATCAGAACGGGGAAAATGTGATCTCAGTGATTGTTGGTGCCAGATGGGCTGGTTTGAGTATTTCTGTAACTGCTGATCTCCTGGGATTTTCATGTGCAACAGTCTCTAGAGTTTATGCAGAATGGGGCCAAAAACAAAAACATCCAGTGAGCGGCAGTTCTTCGCATTGTTGATGAGAGAGGTCAACAGAGAATGGCCAGACTGGTTCGAGCTGACAGAAAGGCTACGGTAACTCAGATAACCACTCTGTATAATTGTGGTGAGAAGAATAGCATCAAAGAATGGTATTCTGAGATGTGGGTTGGTGACGTTTTGGCAGCACGAGGGGGACCTACACAATATTAGGAAGGTGGATTTAATGTGGTGCCTGATCGATTTATTATAGTCAGTTTATTTATTTAGCATTTAGTCAGTAATCTGATTCAATAACGGATTATTAAATGTTTGCTGTTTGGCCTCTGTGAATTGCATATGGTCACCTTGCTGTCCTTTTGTAAAGTCTCTGGCAGCATGAGTAAAATGAAGATCAGGTCTCCTAAAGAAAAAAGGACGGCCAACATGGCGGGGCCTTGATAAAACATCTCAGCATCTTTGAGCTTCAGAGCAAAGTATGCTCCCATTAACGGCCCCAGTGTGAATCCCAAAGAGAATGCAACACCAATCATTGCCTGACAATATAATAAAACAGATTAACCAACAAAATTACAAATAAAAGGCATTGCTTGAAGCTATTTCTGTTTTGTTTTAAAAAATATATATTTATCTAGTAAATATTCACCAATTATATGATTTTACTCACCATTCCCTTGCTTCTTGCTTTAGGGCAAGGTAAGTCAGCCACAATAGCAGTGCACAGGCTGACATTACCCTTACAAAGTCCTCCCACCACCCTAGACAGGAGGAAAATGCTAAAACTATGTGAAAAAGCCCACAGAATGTAGGAGCCTATGAGACCCACCTAAAACACAAGGAAAATATTCCAATCACAAATTAGGGGGCCTGGAAGGCTTGAAGGTGCAATATTAGCACTTAAATGTAACAATGCATTATTGATTGATTGCTTATATAATCCCTACGGCTAAGGCACATGCATCTTAAATTACACAAATAAAATCTATAACTGTCTGGGTCCAACTGATTATTTTATTTGTCGTATTGTGGTATAGTCTATACCTACAGTTGTTAAAAGAAGCATTGGTTTTCTTCCATATTCATCTGAAAGAGCCCCAATAATGGGTGATGACAGAAATTGTAGAAAAGAGTAGAGAGAGCCTATCAGACCTAAAACACCAGAGATAAAGAGAATTAATTTAAATGTGCTCAGTACAAAAGGTCAATTCAAATTACAGTATGTGCTGGATTGAAACAAAACCCCAAGATCAGCTAGAGTAAAAGGTTACCTCCAAAAAAAACACTGTTATATTTAGTTTCCTGAGGAACTCCAACTGTGCCTCTGAACCAGTCCACTATGCTCTGTAATGACTGGTACACACTGTCCTGTGGAATGCAAAAAGTGAAGCAGACGTTACAATCCAAAAAGCTATTTTTGAAAGATATTAATTGGGTACCATTCTTAACAATAGCTGCTGTAGAGTGGGAAACAAATCTAAAAAGAGAGGGGAAAAAACTTTATGCACAACCAAGTATTTCTGGCAGCTTGAAAGGGCTCACATGTCGATTAAAAAAGCGAATTAATTCATTGTCAGTTTTATTTAATGAGAAAGAACTACTCCGAGCTTCTTGGCTTTCCACAGACCTGTCTCTTGAACAAACTAAGCTGAAATATTAGAAATGAATTCACTAAAGTGTGTAAATGCTTAGGTCATTGTTGCCGTAAGAGCAGGAAATGTTAATTCTATGTTTTAGACAAAAATAAGTGGGACATAATAGGGGCAACATGTCAGGACTAGAGAATGACATCTACTGCATCATGTAAAGACAAACAATCTATATCTATGGTTAAATGTGCAAGTAATCTAGGTCAGTGGTTCACAACACTACCTGTTTTGGAAATCTCCCTAATTTAACACACCTGATTCAACTACAAAACTTCAATTGGGTGTGTCAGATAGGGGAGATATACAAAATGTGCAGCGCCTCCAGGAACAGGGTTAGGAACCACTGATCTAGGCTATACAGAATCATGAACCAGAACCTCACCCCAGTTTGACTGTAGTGGTCCAGGATGGAGGGGAGCAAGGGTAGTATTAATGTAAAACCCAGCAAGTCAAGCAGCAGTGCCAAGAAAACCACCCTGATGACTCTGGAAGAGCGGAAATCCTCACCAGATGAAGTTTTGTCACTTGCCATTTCTCCACTCTGGTGATCCAAAAATCGTTTAAACGTCTGAGAACACTTAAAACATCATCTGTGGTCAATTAACTGAATTGTGAGCTTTTAGAGGAGTCACTGGAGAAAAACAAAACATAAAATAGAAAAAAGTAAAGGCAAAGTCTCTTTCAAGGTGAGTCCATTCACTAGGTGGCCATCTTTGGAATGCTCCCTGGCAGGCTGGGCAGCTATTTTCTAAATAAACAAGCGGCATAAAAGTATCTACTTCAATGGGTAAAGACCGAAATCTAAATCTAACGCAATTTTTCAGGCCAATTTAGCGAATGCGCATGTGCGTTCTTGAGTTGATTGACAGGCGAAGTCTGCGTCTACAAGGTGATTGGTTCTTTAACCTGTAAGGCGGGACTTCCTTTTCTACATCCGCTATATTGGGCGTTCCAATTTCTCACTCATTTTAATACAAGTGCTCCGTCTCGAGCTAAACAGCTGTGGTAACGTTGATGTAGTATTACAATATAACTAATTTAACCTTAAAAGTTATATATGAATGAGGTTTTTCAAACACTTGTTTCTACATGATTATAAATGTCACCTACTGAATATTTAATTTGACAGTTAATTGATTACTGATTTTAAAACAACTCCAAGCTAACTCCCATTAGGCGGTTTACAAAATAAACACATTGAAACGCGTACACAAATAAGTATTTGAATCCAGTTTGCTTAATAGCCTCAAGGCAAGACTGCTCACAACTTAACTGTAACTAATTTAAAAAAGACTTTACCGCTGTCAACTCAGTTATGCTGAAGATTAATACAGTCAGTTTGATATCTTACCTCAATATCACAGACACAGTTCGCAATCAGAGTTCACAGAAGATGCGCGACTTTCTACAAACTCTCCCATCGCTCGTGAACACACACCAGGAAGCGCGGTGTCGCCTTTCACCAGCTACGACACAAGAGTGTGATTTCTGTCTATTCTGTACGGAGCGCAGAATAAATATTTAAAATGCCACACATGGAAGGGTTGCAGATAAACATGACACCACAAGATTTATGCAAACTGCAATTAAAAACGGCAAAATAATATCCACAAACATTTAAAAAATAACATTAAACAAATATAAAATCTATCATTCTTCCATTCTTATCAACAAAATGTTTACATTTATTTGTTTATTGTCACGTTCAGATTTACAGTGGTTTGGACAAGACCCAGTCCAAAATGTTTTGCGATGGTCTCACAGATTTTCTTATATTCCCTTCTGAAAATGCATCCCCATACAAATAATAATAATAATAATAATAATAATAATAATAATAATAATAATATATATATATATATATATATATATATATATATATATATATATATATATATATATATATATATATATATAATTATTAATTAATTATTAATTATTACAAAATTAAGGGGATATTTTACGTTTCATCCCCTTAATTTTGTAATAAATGTTATTAAATGGATTAGTTTTCATGGAATTGAAATGTGTGAATCTAAAATATAGGCTACTATATATATATATATATATATATATATATATATATATATATATATATATACTATATATATATATACACACACACACACACACAGAAACACACAGAAACACACACTGTATTATGTATGCCTATTCAATTCCGTTGACTTATAAGGCAATATCGTTGTCAACACTGAACAAATGCACACAAAATATCTACAATAAAAAAAATTATCAAATTACATTTTAACTTAATTAAATGAATAAAATATGTTTTATATTATTATAATGTTATAATATATGTGTATAGTATTTTATTATAGTTGGTATAAATTGTAAGACGGAACCATACGCATAACAGACGTTTCCGGGGGAACACAGCATCGGCGCATTGAAAGGGTTCATTTGTCACCGAGTTCAGTAAGTTCAAAATCGACAAATTGTTAATCATAGACATAAAATCATTATTAAAGAGCATTCACACATAACTGTTATCTCATTTATGTGTGAATGTATTTTTCGTATCCAACGTTTTAGTTACGCCTGTTGTGACACCATTGGTTAACCCATTCAAGGCATTGTAATAGTAATAGTAATTTCTAATATAGTAGTAAGCTTTACAAATAGCTCAAATATTAGTGTTTATGTCTGTATTCAACTTGCTTTGATATAATTTTGCCAAACCGTATTAAAAGAAAATAGCCATAATAACTCATCTAGACATTTCCATGACTCGTCAGTAAATCTGAACACTGTATTGTTTTCATCTGCTGTCTCTATTTTCAGGTTTTTGTTCCTAAAGAGGTCCCTCATTTGCATATGAATGTAAGAGCACAATGCAGTGCTTCGTTACTTTGCAGTCGTGACATTGCTTACTCTGTTGGTCATGACAGCACAACAGACAAAATGATGTCCACCAGACTACTGACACATCCATTAAAGAAGAGTCTACCACAGATCAACGCCTATTTCTCAAATCACAGAAGACACCATGGAAACGTCGCCATAGCCCTCTGTCAGTCTGGATCCTGCTTCAACAAAAGGGATGCTCACAAACAAGGAATATGGTCACCCTCACTGGCGGGTCACAACTATGGCAAGAGGTTTTTCAGCCTTACACCTGCTGGGATTGTGAATTCAGCCCCAGCATCCATTCAACCCTACCTCAGATTAATGAGACTGGACAAACCCATAGGTGAGCAGAATACTAGATCTGTTATGTCCAGGATGCAATTACAAGCTCTGTTTAATTTTGTGACATGCTCCATTTTGAGTAGAGGATTTTGCCGATACCAATAATTAATGTGGTGGAAAAGACACATAACAGATTAATCGTACGATATTTTTTAAATCGTTCAATATTGATTTTCCTATGCATCACAACCTTCATTTGACCAATCTCAATATCGATTCTTAAATCCCAATATCGATCTTTTACGCTATGAGCAACCCTTTACTACAATGAGAGCAAGTCACTCGAATGTGCAACCAAATTTTGCACTATGCAAATTAAATTGATATATTTGGCAACTGGCTGGTAAATGTTTACATTTCACTCTCCAGTAATTGTGTAGTATTGTGGAGGAGTATTCAGCAGATCCTTTCACTTCCTACTGAGTAAAAGTTGTTCCGTGTAATGAGTGTCCAAAGACGAGATCCACGTGGCCCATTTGTCAATGAATAATGTCTCTTTTAGTTTCCTTTCTGTTCTCTACAGTCAGTTGTTGATCAAAAACAACAAAAATAAATATAATTATGCAAAACATGGCTGAGATAAAGCCATTCGAGTCCTCTCTCGTCAACAGATGCTGTTTACAGAAATGCCGGTTTTCTTAAAGAGACAGTACCTTTTTTAGCATGTGTTTAACAAATCAATGTAAATACTTGTGAATAGTACAAATTATGCAATTTAACAATACAAATGTAACCAAAATAATATATGAAATATAATATCTGATTTTGTGAATAATGCAGGACTTTTAACTATGAAGCCTGAAAGACTGGGGAAACTTATTATAAATTGATGGAGATTTGGTCCTGTTGCATTGCTCTATATATAAGTATTTACCAAATTAAGATTTTTATAGCCTATATATTCACCAGATGAAGAATTTTGTACATATTCACCAGATGAAGAATTTTGTACATATTTCACCAGATGAGGTTAAAAGAGGTTTAAGGTTTATTATTATTCACAAGATAATATGGTGGAGAAACGATATATAACGGGGTATGTTTACATAGTCACATTTTTCTTTGCATGCCCTTGCTTCAATTAAGAGCACTTGATTGTCTAATAAAAATAACAAAATATTCATTAAGGTGAGGATAAAATATGGATGAATATTATTATGATGAAATGTTTAGGTACAGCAAATCTCCACGTGATTTGTTTTATTTATTTAACTTCTATAGGTTAATTTTATACTGTAGAACTACGCTGTATTATCTGTAGAATCCTCCAACGCTCCAATGCAGATAACCAATAGTTCCAAAATACAACTATCGGCACCGATTAATCGGGGAAACCGAAATATAGTTAATATAATTTGTATGTTTCTAATCTAAATCGTTGCAGAGATATAATCATTTAAATGTGGCCTACCTTTTTACATTACTAGACTTTCCTTATTACTACAGTGCATACAATTCAAAATGTGTTTCTGGGTCAAAGTGACTCAAAATTATGGAGCAGGTCACTTTTTGTTCTAAACTCAACAAAGCACAACATATTCCTGTAACTTGTTTGTAGCCAGATAGCAAGATGCCAGATGCTGTGTGCACATTGTGCTTCAGGGGTTATCTAATGATCTAATCCAATTACTTTGTGTGTGTGTGGGATTGATTCCCATGGACATGAAACCTGGACATATTAGAGAATTTTAAAACACATGGAAATGAATAATTTCTCAAAAGCTATGGAAATGTCTATAATAAATATCTAAATACTTCACAAGCTAGATATTGCTCTTGTGTAGAGTAAAGCCTGCTCGCAAGCCTAGTGATTTTTAGTCAGTTCTTTTTAATGAATTAGTTGAAATGGCTCACAAATCAATTAACAAATCTCAGTCTAAATAATTCACTAGCAAATTGGTCTGAATCAGAATGATTTTTAAAAATCTGTGTCCTTTTAATTTCTGGAAAGGTGGAAATTCATTGGTCTAAAAGAGTGTAAAATATATCCTAAATGTACAAAAATGTCCACAAATACATTTTTTGTTGTAGGAACATGGCTGCTGTATCTGCCATGTACATGGAGTATTGGGCTGGCAGCAGACCCTGGATGCCTCCCTGATCTGCACATGCTTGCGCTGTTTGGTTTAGGAGCTTTGCTTATGAGAGGAGCCGGCTGCACAATAAATGACATGTGGGATAAAGACTTTGACAAGAGGGTATGTTTACTGCATGAAAGCAGTGAAATAATTTTCCTTTGCTCTCAAAAACTACTGTTTATCTTTCACTGAAACACCAAAGTGCAGAAAAAAGTTCCAAAAAGTGATTTGACACTTAAGGCAACTTAAAAATTAATGTATGTCATTGTATTAAAAACTAAATTTAAAAAGTGGAAGTATCTTTACATGCTATATATAGAACAATCCCCACTCTTTTCAAGCAAACATCTACAAGAAGTTTGACTGGTGTTAAATGATAAAATAATAGATGTCCTGTTTCAAATGAACAGACAGTATTTGGACACTTTCTGGTTGTAGAGCAGGTCCATGTTGTTAATGTGATGAACTACACCTGTGTTTACTCTGCTAGGTCACCTGGGAGGAACTGACTTTATATGTCCACTAAAGTCATTTTGAGACCAGTTGGTTAAAAATCATTGCTTAAATGGCTCAGCAAAGTGAAATTAGTTCTGAGAAGAGGTCCAGTTTTGTTTGCAGACGACACATGGAATGATATTTTGTCATCTAATGCAATGACATTTAGACATTTCCAATGTGACATTAGTGTCCAAATACTTCACAGGATCACTGTAGGTCATACCGTGGGTAGGCCCACACAGAATCTTTGTTTACATTTCTGCAACTGATTGAGGAGGAAAATCTGCAATTCTCCATTTGTTAATTGATTAGTGAACTATTTCAACTAATTCATTAAAAAGAAATGACTCAACTGTATTCATCACCAAGAACATGACACATGACTACTTGATGACCCAAATGGCACAGAAATTCATTCTGTGAAATCTCATTACTTAAATCATGTCTGCGTGGTATGCAAACCTTTAGTCATTGTTGTGTATGCATGTATAATTAATTATTAGGTTGTATTTGTTTGGAGATGCTTTTGGACACTAGGATAAATTATTTATGTAATGCTTTAGATTTTATTGCTTTGTCGGATCAACAAACAAATTGTACTCCGTTACAGGTGACATGACTGGGAACAAAACAAAAACAAAAGCAGTTTTTTTCCAGAGCCACCTTATTTACACCCTGAGGTGTAAAATCTGAAGATTTTTTTTGTTTATTTAATTTTGTCTTGATTTGTGATTTATTTTTTAAAAAATCAGCTTTTTCTTTGGCTTTGAGTCTCAGAATTTATCATAATCTTTATCTTTAAAACATTTTAAAAGTTTTCTTTAAAATTATACCAAGCACTTGACCCTCCTTTTTTATATATATATATTAGGGCTGTTGATTTAATTAATGTCATTAAAATTTACGCAATTAATCACAATGCCCACGGACCATAATAAGGAAGGCACAGTTTATACAGTGAAGAAAACACTTCAATAGGCAGAACAACACATGCGTTACGTTCTTGCGTTAAAAACACACGGAGCGCAAATGCGATCTAAGGGATCTCAAGATGTTTAAATATTGAGTATTAAACTATTTAACTTGACACAGTGACCTAAAAAGGTTGTGTTTATGATGCAACACACCCGAGACGCTACACAAGCATGTCTGACGCAGATGTTCATTGACGGGTCCTTAAACAAGCCCTCATAATAAATCTTGAACTGATTGACAAATTCACTTGTGAAATGGATTGTTGTGAACTGTATGCCAATGATTGACTTATGATCAATAATATAGTAGTAAACAATACATTTTATTCTAAAGCCGCTTTTTGTATTGTCTTATCAATGATTAACTCTTCTGCTACAGGAATGTAATGCATTTATTTATCTGAATATTTATATATATATATTTTAAAGATAACTTTATTATATATTGAGTTATTGTTATATGAGGGGCTTTCTCAGCAAATATTTGTATATGCGATTAATCGCGATTAAATTAATCGGGACATCATGTAATTAATTTGATAAAAGATTTTAATCGATTGACAGCCCTTTATGCATGTATGTGTGTGTGTGTGTATATATATATATATATATATATGTGTGTGTAGTCTATGCTAGCGCATTTAATTTTGTGTATGCTACCAAAAAAAGGAAAATTTTAAAACACTGTTAGTGCTCAAAAGTCTTTGTCAAGCCAACTATCTTTAAGTAAAACATTTTTCTATGTTATATATGCTTCTAGGAATTTTACCAAAGGGAAAAAGTAAATAAACTATCCATGTTTGTTATTGCTTCTAGAGGTAGCTAGAAGAAAAAAAGTCAATAAAATGATACTCAAAACACAACTACTAAATGTAGTAATAACACAACTTGTGTGCGACTGTTGTATTATTTTTTAGAAAGAACTAGGTCATTAGAAGTGTTCAAGGCTTAGGTTGTGGGCTTTTTTGTTTTTGTAAGTTGAATCAAGCTGAAACTTGAAAAGGAGTGTGATTAATGATTACAGCAGCTAGGCTTGTGGGTGGGTGCTGGCTGTTAATTGCAGTGACGAATGTGGATTGTCTTGAATTAATCTTGGCAGCTGCAGGAATGCAATGTTCAGACTTGTCACATTTCTTGTAGGTGTCAAGGACCGCCACTCGGCCCATTGCATCAGGGGAGATCACACCGTTTCGGGCTCTGGTTTTCCTTGGAGGCCAGCTGAGTTTAGCACTCGGGGTCCTGCTCTGCCTTAATTACTACAGGTGCTTAATAGTTTTTTAAAAGAGTATTTTACATTTGGGATGAGAAATGTAACATACTTGTAAATAAATTATGGGTCAATGACATAGCGCTCATTTAATTTTTGTCCAGTAGTAATTCAAAAATACATACAAAAATGCAATTCACACAAAACAATTACTTGAATACACCTAAGTTTTCAATTTCTGAGTTACATTTTGATATTTTTCTGAGGCTTAAAGTAAAAAATGTCTTGATGGTGTAACCGTTCAGAAGACGATGTAAAAAAAAGCAGAAATTCTGTGTTTTGTTTTTTGCCATCAGTAGTTTAGAAGAATATTGTATATTCATTATTATTATTATTATTATTATTATAAAAAAACAAAATTATCAGTGAAATTATTTTGTTTTAAAATATTCATATTTGAAAAAACTGATTTGTCCAGCAAATCAGGTAGCCATTTTGTTGTCATGTGACAAATACAACATAGAAGATCCCTTGTTTAGACCTTCTAGAAGTTTTTTTTATTTTTTTTTTTATCAATGTTTAAACATTTTATTACAAAACACATTTTGTTCAGGTCAAATGAAGTAAAATAAAACTTTATTTTGCACGGACCAAATTATATTTGTAAGAAATATATTTGACCTTTTTTTAATAATGATTTATATACACACACATTTATTCAAGGACCTTTGACTTCATGGTTACAGTACTTTACATTTTCAGTATTAGTCATTATTATAATAGTTCTTTTTTTTTTTTGTTAAAAAGCTGTAAAAGTTTTTCAAAACTGTTTGAGACCAACATGGACAAAGATTTCATTCTATGAACTTTACACCTGTGTCCTAAACTTCAATGATCCTTATATTACTATATCATTATTATTATAAACTTGTAATTTTCAGACTTACGAACTGTGTGAATTTCATCTCTCTATCTAGCATAGCTCTTGGAGCGGCCTCTTTGTCGCTGGTGGTCACATACCCGCTCATGAAAAGAATCACATATTGGCCGCAATTTGTTTTAGGTGCGTACCATAAATGCTACGCTTCACTCGGCAGCAGGTTGACTTTGAAAACTATTGTTTCATTTCTATTACACATAACTGTAAACATTTTTAATTATGCTGAACTGTTATTAAAAAATACTTTAATTAATTTCTATTAATTAAAGTATTTCTGATTCAACATTCTATATTTTTTTTTCCACAGGTCTTACTTTTAATTGGGGTGCTCTGTTGGGCTGGTCTGCTGTGATGGGATCATGTGACTGGTCTGTGTGTTTACCTCTTTATGTTTCTGGAGTAATGTGGACATTGATTTATGACACAATCTATGCCCATCAGGTACGTTATCTCAGTAATGCATCTCATTACACAATTGCATGTTGTGGAAGTGTTATCAGACTTTTCTCTCTTGAGTAGGACAAAGAGGATGATGTGAAAGTGGGAGTGAAGTCTACAGCGCTAAGGTTCCAGGAGCACACTAAACCGTGGCTCAGTGGATTTACTGTGGCAATGTTGTCAGGGCTTGTTCTGGCAGGAGCGAATGCAGACCAGACTTTGCCTTACTATTGTGCAGTGTCTGCTGTGGGCATTCATCTAGTACACCAGGTGATGAGCTTTGTTGTGCAAGAGTGAATGTTCTTGACAAGCATTGCTGTGGTGTAACAAATGTTCTCACTCCCCATCTTCCATTGGTTTGGCACACAGATAGCCCCGCCTCAAACAGTCACTTGAACCAATGTTGGAAGAATGGTGTTGCTGCATATTATATATTCCAATATGGAATATTCTGGGTTCAATGCAAGTAAAGCTCAATCATCAGCATTTGCGTCAATGTTGATTACCACAAAAGAATTAACTCATTCCTCCTTTTCTTTAAAATTAAATTGAGGTTACAGTGAGGCACTTACAATGGAAGTGAATGGGGCCAATCTGTAAACTTTAAAATACTCACCATTTCAGGGCCTGGGTAGCTCAGCAAGTATTGATGTTAACTACCACCCCTGGAGTCACGAGTTCGAATCCAGGGTGTTGTGTGTGTGGCAAGTTTTGTGGATCGCGTAGAATAGCATTGGGCTCCACATGCTGCGAGTGTCATGCACAACGAGCCACGTGATTGACTGTCTTAGAAGTGGAGGCAACTGAGACTTGTCCTCCACCACCCGGATTGAGGAGAGTAACTGCACCACCACGTGGATCTACCAAGTAGTGGGAATTGGGCAATCCAAATTGGGGAGAATAGGGGAAATTAAAAAAAAACCCTCACCCTTTCAAAATTATATCCACAAAATATAAACCTTGTTTATTTGCTACTCTTTTCTGTGTAAAGCTACATCGTTTTACAACTCAGTTGTCATGACAATGCAATGCGGTAAACACTAATACCCTAAAAGGATAGTAAATTATTATTTAAACAGATTTACTGCTCAAATAATACATGATTTTTAACAGAAGATTTAAAGTGTTTTTATAAAAACGAGAAGCTTCACATTTCTGCCTTTTTAAACCCTCAAAAATGGACCCATTTAACTACTATTGCAAGTGCCTCAAATTAAAAAAGGCAAAATCAATTATGTTTACATTATGCCACTAATGCTGGTGACTGAACCTAAAATATTCCTTTTTGCTGGAATAGTAGAATGTTTCAATTCAATCACTTCACCTTTAAAAAAGGACAACATAACAGATTTATAGTCACATAGCTGACAAAGTGTGTCTTCATTTCATCCCTATATATATATATATCTCACATCACAGATCTACTGCTTGGACATCAACAGACCAGAGGACTGCTGGAAAAAATTTGCTTCGAACCGAAACCTTGGACTGCTTTTATTCTTAGGAATAGTTGCTGGCAACCTATGGAAAAAGAGAAGCGATAAACAATATGAAGTATTGAACTCAGTTTCAAATTAGGATGTGGGCTGGTAGTATGATTTAACCACCCTAGAAGTAAGAGGCATATCATGTAATGTTCCTTTTAAAATATTTATTAAATTGCTACAAACAGGCTGTAAAACAGTTTCTTAAATAATTAGAAAACATATCTATAAAAATCAAAATGTCAACAATGAGAACAATTCCAGTAAGTTAAGCCTACAAACAAACCCAAAACACCCAAACATTTTCATACTGTAAAAATATACAAAAATGAACCCCTATTCAGGTAGATTACAGCATCAGAATAAGATTTGGAAAGTTTTAGTAGAGTAACAAAAGGAGCAGGGCAAGGCCAGCTATTGTGCATTGTATGCAAAAGAACTGTAAATCACAGGGAAGAGATGAATCATATATTTGATGGGAATGGTTCATTTGGATAATGATGTGTGTAATGAGGTCATGAGGAAGCCCTTTCTTCATATGGAGACTCATAGATATCCATGGGTGGGCAGGTGCAGACGAGATTTTGGTCACCATAGATGTCATCGATCCTTGAAATTGTGGGCCAGAACTTTGTCTCAGGTCTTACAAAAGGCTAAAATAGGATTTAAAATGTATTAATATTTAAAATAAGTCTTCCAGTAAAGTATTTATGGTATGTGTAGCTTTACAACAAGCTGTACGCACCATGGGAAAAGCAGCGTACTCCCTAGAGTAAGGCCTGTCCCATGTGGTGGAGGTAATACAGGCCAGAGAGTGAGGAGCCATCTTTGAATGACAGATGCAAGAAATAATTTGGTTAGAAGCAGATTAATTTGCTTTGTTCCCATTTTACTTTTGTAAAATCAAAAGCTGTAAGTGGAGGTATTTATAAGGTTCCCAATTGTGCTTCATTACAAAAGGGGCATTTAAGTAACGTTCAATACAAGTTTTGCTCCATCAACAGCCTCGGAGGCATGTTGTCGATTAACACAAAAACAATTTGGACTAGTTCTTTTTGCTAGTAAAAATCACGTTTACTGTATTGCGCTGACAATACAAGTCTATGGGGCAAGGCATTCTGAAGGGTTTAAAGTAGAAATGTGGAGGTAATAATTTTATTAAACTAACTATATTAGTTAACCTGTGCAAAAAAAGTCCATTGAACAGTTAAGTCGTCCTTTAAATGGTATGACTACAGTTCCAGCTCAACTTTTAAAGAGATAGTTCAGCCAAAAATTTTAATTTTCATTTACTGACCATCCTAGAGGTGTTTGTTTGTTTTCTGCATAAGGAAAGTCAAACATTTTTAAAAGCCCTGTAGGTACTTACAATAAAAATGAATGGTGGCCAGAACTTTAAAAAAAATAAAAATCATCACACAGGCAGCATAAAAGTAACCCAGGACACCAGTGGTTAAATCCATATCTTCAGAAGGGATATGATAAGTGTAAGTGAGAAACAGATCAATAGTTAAGTCCTTTATTACAAATCATTTTCACATTCTTTTGTTTTTGCCGATTCATATTATTCGTGCATGTTACAGGGCAAGGAGAAGAATTTATAGTACAAAATTAATTATTGATCTGTTTCTCATCCACACCGATCATATCACTTCTGGAGATATGGATTTAACCACTGGAGTATTATGGATTACTTTTATGCTGCATTTGAGAATTTTGGAGCTTCAAAGTTGGACACAATTCACTTGTACTGTCAGGACCTACAGAGCTGAAATTTTCTTCAAAAATCTTTTGTGTTCTGCAGAAGAAAGGAAGTCATCTGGGATGGCATGAAGGCGAGTAAATGATGAATTTTAATTTTTGAGTGAACTGTCCCTTTAAGAGTATAGCACGATCAACACCAAGGTCATAGGTTTGATTCCCAGGGAAAACAAATATATTATACAAAAATATATTGCTGATGCACACTTTTTGTTCATCTTTTTGGATTTCTGAATTGTCTGTCAAAAGCATAAATATAGTACATTCTAGGCGAAACTTCCATTTACGAATTATGGACCAAGTACATCCTGCTGCATATGGCAAAGTTACTGGTCATTATGGGAATTGAAAGACTAGATATAGCTTTTGCAGACAAGTGATTCTTGTGGCTACACTTTCCAAACAGTTTGCATTTTAACATTTATTCCAGTCCAATGCCTTGCCCCTTAGACTACCATTATAAGATCATGATACATTCGACTGAAGCTCCACAGATGCTTTCGATAAGGTTTAACTTGTATTGAACCCAGGACATTCCTTAAGGACAGTCACCTTGAGAGGATTAACCCTCAAATCCATCCTGCCCTCCTCAATCTCTGCAATTTCCTGTCGAATAGCCAGCAGTGCATCACAGAATCGGTCCAGCTCAGCCTTGTCCTCTGACTCTGTGGGCTCAATCATTAGAGTTCCAGCCACAGGCCAAGACATGGTAGGTGCATGAAAACCTGTTATATAGGTTTTGGAGCATCAGTAAAGTGCCATAAACCTGTAAAACCATCTACACCCGTATGATCCTCTTTCACTTACCGTAATCTTGCAGTCTTTTTGCCACATCAACAGCCTCGATGTTTGCAGACTTTTTAAAAGGACGCACATCCACAATAAATTCATGAGCAACAAAGCCTGAAATTACAAAAATAATTAATTGGGGAAAAAAAGTACCTATGAACAATCTTCATTAAGTGTCATTTCTATGACAAATGTAACCAA
This sequence comes from Xyrauchen texanus, assembly GCF_025860055.1. Lineage (NCBI taxonomy): Eukaryota > Metazoa > Chordata > Actinopteri > Cypriniformes > Catostomidae > Xyrauchen > Xyrauchen texanus. The sequence goes on along the minus strand of NC_068278.1, from coordinate 18,992,395 downwards.
ATGCAATTACAAAAGTAAATGTTTTCAAACTGATTTGCCAAAATGCACATCATGTCTGCCACTGGTTGAGAGAAAAAGAAAATACAGAGTCCACCCCAAACTCAAACCATTTCTTGATCCGATGTTGCCGTGTCAAACTAAGATAAATTTTGGATCAGGAAAAGTTTACCTACTAATGGCTTACAGTGATCTCAGCATAAAGGGATAGTTTACCAAATAGTGAAAATTCTCTCATCATTTACTTGCACCCAGATTTGTAAGATTTTCTTTCTTCTACTGAACACAAACAAATATATTTAAAAAGAAAATATCAGCACTGTAGGTCAATACAATACAAGTCCAACAGGGTCCAAAACTTTGAAGCTCAAAAGAAGCACATAAAAAGGCAGCATAAAAATAACTCATACTTGGCACCAGTGGTTAAATCTATGTCTTAGGAAGCGTTATGATAGATGTGGGTGAGAAACTGATATTTTTAAGTCCTTCTAACCGGTCTTCTCTCCTAAGGGTTCTCCTTTTGATTTTGGCTATTCACATTTTTTGTGAAAACTGCCTCCTACAGGGCAGGGGCAAGTTTTTATAGTTAAAAAGTATTTATTTTATCTGTTTCTCACCCATCATATCGCTTCAGAAGACATGGATTTAAACACTGGAGTTCTATGGATTACGTTTATGCTGCATTTGTGCTTTTTTTAGTTTCAAATTTAGGGTCACCAATCACTTCCATTGTATGGACCTACAAAGCGCAGATATTCTTCTAAAAATCTGTGTTCTGCAGAAGAAAGTCACACTCATCTGTAATGGCATGAGTGCGAGTAAATGAGAGAATTTTCATTTTTGGATGAACGAACCCTTTATAAGCAGGGATAGGAGAAAGTATTTTTAAATTTTCACACATGAGCTATAAGTATTTGTCAAGATCGATCATACAAGACAACATTTGGCATATTTTTATACAACAGCACTGCTACAACTTACCTTTAGTACCCCTGAAAAGAATTTTGTAGTTGTTTTCCAGCCTTTTAGCCATGTAATTGGCATTAAGGATGGCCACCTCTGTAGCATGCGCAAGACCCTTTGAACCCATCATCTGTTAAATGCAAATCTATTTTTATTATATACACACCATGCACGATTGAAAAATACATTATTCAGGTAAGACATGCAGCGAGGATGATGACCTTAATATAAGCCCATGATATGGGCAGGATGGCACTTGAGCCCCAGGGAGCAGCACTGATGGTGCCCAGAGAGCACGCAGCATTGCTGTACTGTATGTTCACGACTGGATGATTGGGTAGGAAGGGAGCCAGATGCTGTTTCCTATAGGAGCAGGTCATCGGATTACAATGTTGCACTGAACAACAAATTAAAGTTTCCGGTAGGTGGCATATCACCATACAATAAGCTACTTTCTTCCAAAACTAGGTTTTGTCTCAAGATGCTATGGTGTTCTTGGTGGTTGTTAGAAGGCCAAAAATCAAAAGAGCCCATCACCAAATTTCTTTAATGTTCTCATCCCTAGTTATGACTCCAATCCCTCCCTCAATAAAAGTCTATAGGATATTTTCAACTGTTTTATTGTCTGCTTAGTGAAAATCGCAAGTTTGCTTTGAATTTGAACACATTAGTAATGATGCTTATCTTTGCCAGTAGCACCAATCATTCGCCTTAACCTCTGGAATTTAACACACTTACACTCCTATTGGCCCCATCCCAGGGCCACCACCACCATGAGGGATGCAGAAGGTTTTGTGGAGATTCAAGTGAGATACATCTGAGCCATAGTCTCCAGGTCGGCATAATCCCACCTGAATGAAAAGTCAGGGATAGTAATGGCCCGTTAGAACATGCAAGCTCACTGTAAAACGCTTAGCCGTGATACTGCTGTATGAAAACGGCAAAAGAGATCCATTCCAAAAATTTTGCTGCATACATTAAGGGTTCTATTTTTCCTTACCTGTGCATTCATGTTGGCACCATCTAGGTAGACTTGTCCACCGTTCTGATGAATGAGCTCACACACGTCACTGACATTCTCCTCAAACACACCGTTAGTGGAGGGGTATGTGATCATTATGGCAGCCAAGTTTGCCTTATGTTTGTCCACCTATAAGAACAAGTAAATCGTGTGACTAGTTAGACTCTGTTTATGTAATTCTTTGTCTAGTGACATGATAATGGAGTACAGAGAATCATAAACATAGACATGATTATGTTATCAGAGTGTATCAGTGTAAATTGGCCTACAGAATATAATCGTTTTCCTGTTCAGTGAATTTAGGACTTTTGTTTGTCCCAATTTAAAATGTAACCGTTTGGTCTTAATGGTGAAAGTAAAAAATATCCAGTTATCATCACTGCAATTTTAAGTTCAAACTGCATTTTACAGAATTAGACATAAGAATTGTACATACCATAGCCTTAAGATGAACCACATCAATGTTGCCATCTTTGTCCACCTCCACAACCTGTACTTTCATGCCTGCCATCTGAGCACTGGCAGGGTTCGTTCCATGAGCTGATTTGGGAATCAGGCAAACCTGAACAGATGCAGAACAGTTACAATATGGAAGGCTAGAAAAACAAAATAAAAATTTCAGTGGTTTTAACATGCTACTGGATGCATTGTCCTACGCAGAACTTTGTTATCTTCTGTATTCCCTTTTGCCATTCAAGATGCATATTACTTTCTTCTGCTGAACACAAATTAAGATTTTTAGAAGAATAGTTAAAAAAAAAAAAAAAAAAAGCACAAAGGCATCTATAAACTTTAGTGGTTAAATCCAAAATATAACTCTTTCACAGCACATTGCCATTGCGGTCTCTAGGCACAATCATGATTTCAAGCTTGATTACACTTCCTAGTGCTTGACGCATGTGTAGAGCTCTGGATGGCCCTAGGAAGTGTAATCAAGCTTGAAATCAACCATGATTGCAAAGGAGACAACAGATGTCAAGATTAACAGTGAAAATTAAGTTACACTTTTGTCTGTTCTCACCCAAAACTGATTGGATCGCTTCAGAAGACATGGATTTAACCACTTGAGTCTTTTGGATCCCTTTTATGCTGCCTTTGTGTGCTTTTTGGAGCTTAATATTTTAGCCACCATTCACTTGTGTTGTATTGACCTACAGATCTTATATATTTGTCTAAACATCTTTGTGTTCTGCAGAGTCATTTAATTTTCATATCTGGGTGAACTATTCCGTTAAATGGTTCTGAATGCATTTAGGTTTAACAGAGTGTCTTCTATTTCTCAATACACCATTTAGTTCAAATTAGTCAGGTCATAACAGACGGCATGTCAGAGATTCTGACAGTAGCCCAAACACTTTTTTTCATAGGGGCACCATGAACAAACTCATTGTCCAAGGACCACAAGCTTTCATAGTCTTAAAAATCACCAAATACGGACTCTCCAATTGAAGTTGAATCCTGTAATGGGCGGGTAGTTTTCTGTGGATATTTACTCAACCATGGCAGTGCGAACCTTCGCTGTTTTAAGAGTGGCATCTGCTATCGAAGATCTACTTATAGGGAGTTGATAAAACAAAGGCCAGATTACAAAACACTGCAATGACTTGATCATTTTGACCATTCTTTTTCTCACAGAGGCAGAAATTTCTGAATTTTCCATCTAGTGCAAAATAGTAAATCACATACAAAATTGTAACTTATGGAATTCTTAATCACTTTAAAGACTTCCGTACAACTTATGAAACCTTTGCTATCCTTCTACCAATTATTTCATGTAGTGTGCCATGTGATCTACACATTTTTTTTTACATTTGTTTAAATAAATAAATCCAATGAATCCAGGTGGCAGAGGACTAATCTCAGTTGCCTCCGCGTCTGAAACAGTCAATCTGAGCATTTTATCACGTGGCTTGTTGAGCGCGTTGCCATGGAGATCTAGCGCGTGTGGAGGCTCGCACTATTCTCTGTGGCATCCACACAAAACTCACTATGCACCCCACCGAGAACCACATTATAGGGACCACGAGGAGGTTAACCCAACGTGACTCTACCCACCATAGCAACCGGGCCACTGACTGGAGTCACTCAGCATGCCCTAAATTCCAACTTGCTACTCCAGGTGTGGTAGTCAGCGTCTTTACTTGCTGAGCTACCCAGGCTCCCGGGATAAACTAATCATTAAAAAGGTAAATGAGAGAGAAATTTTGCTTTGTTCTGCAGGATGACACTCACCGTTCGGTGAGATTCTCCTTTGGAGTTCAGATAGGCTTTGATTGCAGCCAAGCCTGCGTATTCCCCCTGTGCACCACTACAGGACACAGAAATCAATCATTCCATCATGTAACAGTTCTGTCTCAGCAAACCAGAGTTCAAAGATTGCTTCAAGGGGCTTTAGCACAAGAGTACAGTACATCCCCAAACTTATAAGCCTTAGCAAACAGAATCTGACTGAAAACAGTAGTGTCATGTTGATATTTGCAACAACAGCAATGTTATTTAAAATTACCAGAATGTACCAAGTCCTTGATATTCAAGCTATACATTTATAAGGATTGTATTTACAGTTAAGGAACGCACACCTAGTAATCCTTTCATGGCTGTATTCAAATACTGACAAAAATCAGAACAGGATATTACATTTTTGTCAGTGTGAATTAATTTCACATTATAACGTTTCTTAATAGCAGAAGACTCACCTATTTGGTTGAAAGGAGATCTTATCATATCCTGTAATCTCACATAGGTCTCTCTCAAGCTGTCTGAAGAGCTGCTGATAACCTTCAGCCTGCTCCAATGGTACGAAGGGGTGGATATTTGCAAATTCCCTCCAGGTGATCGGCTGTAGTGAAGTTACAAAATAGTGAAAATATTTTTATTCCAATCCAACAGATGAAATGGGCATTATGAAAGATCTTACACTGACTTACCATGAGCTCGGATGAACTGTTCAGCTTCATTGTGCAAGAGCCCTGGATTCAAAAGCTGGGTATTACAATAAGGCTTTCAATAAAATTATAAAAAAGTTGCCATCAAACACTGTCGCAAAGGATAAAGTCTAATGCAATCTATCAGATTCTTTACTTACTAATGGAATCATACTGTGTACAAGGGAAATGTCCTTGTTTTCCAGGCGCTTCATGTAGCGTACAATATTGGTCTCTGAATGATAACTGCAATTGAAAGCAATTTCAAGTAATTATCCTTTAAGACAATGACAATAAATACTACATCACATATCTACACATCTGACACATCTTTATTAGGCTAGGTGGATTTCAACATTGAGTCAGTCTGGGATTACATGAAGAGACAGAAGCAATTGAGAATATGCTCGGAACATCCTTTAACAACATTGAAAACCGGAGTGCAAGTGTACCTAGAAGGAGAATCGGTGCTGTCTAAAAGGCACAGGGTATTAGCCACACCAAGTATTAATTTAGTTTTGTTACATTTACTGCAATTTGTATGAAGTTATTTGACAAATAAAAGTAATTCATGGCATTATTGTTTTTTTCTTTAAATCACTATGAAGTATTTTTAACAACTGCCCAAAACATTTGCACAGGGAAAGTGTCCTAGGTCCTCCAACTGGTCAGCATTTATTAACTTTTTTGCCTTCACTAGCTCATTTAAAATGCTGCTGCGGTGTGACAAATTAACCACATGCAGCTTATAAATCATTATGGGGTCATAGATGCCATACCAAAGATAGGGAATGTCCAGCCTCAGGGAAGGCAATTTTACCTGGCCTGCGAGGCCATTCGAGAATTAAATTAATAAGTATAAAAATGGCAATGATTCTGTTAACTGTAAAAATACATAAAATTAAAATACATTTTAAATAACGCAAAATACTGTACAATGCAAAGGTCCCCTTTAAATGTTTAACGTACAGGTGCATTTATTTACACCCATAATAAGAAATTGCAAGCAATTTTATAGATACTCAAATGGCCCCTGATAGGAAAAAGGTTCCTAACCCCTGAGCTTCATGCATAAATGTTATAAAAGAATCAGAATCATGCCGTTTAAACAGTTTTGGCATAGCATGTCATGCAGAAAAACTGTAATAAACATTGGAACACGAACAAAACAAACCTGTTAAACACAGGATGGGTGAGGAAATTGCTGGTTCTCTTGAAAGGACTTGCCAACAGTCCTTTAGTTCTCTCGCTCATTTTCTCAGCAATAAGCTCCTGATAAATGACCAAAAGACCATCAATTGTTGGCAAACAGAGACCGGGAATTTACCAATAGCTTTTCCTGAAATGGTCTTGATTTAGTGTCTTGGCAAGAACTTACAGCTGATGATTCACATCCAAAGATCCAGAGCAGATCATCCAAGTCTCTCTCAGAAATTGTTTCATCCAGAGACACTCCAAGCTAAAAATTTCAGAACCAAAAATATAATAAAAACAAAAAAACAAAACATAATTATCATGCACTGAAATGGTCTTCTTAAAGGGATAGTTTACCAGAAATGAAAATGCGGTCATAGAACCATTGCCATTATTTTTGTCATAGGCTTTTCATAAAATACAAACCAACCAGCTTCAAGGTTAAATCACACAACATTACAAACTTTGATCGGCGGCAAAAAAGTATTTGAAAATTGGACAAAATGTACTGTGAAAAAGACTGTTCATTTACTATTTTATAGAAGGGCATGAACTACAATCCCACGAAGCACTGCAAATGATGCAATCAAATTAGAGATTGACCGATAGTGGATTTTACAGATACCGAGAACCAAGTTGGGCAGTACCTGCCGTTAACAGATTAATCAACAGATAGTTTTTCAAATTGATACTGAATGAAAAATAACACTCAAAAGTAAAATAGTGCTGAACTTTATTACAAAAATAACAGCACTAACTGAATCATGAAAATGTATTGTACTTTTTTTTTCAAATTAAATATATAAATTAATATACATGAACCGAACGCAAGGAACTCGAGAAACACATTTCCAAGTTTAACATCTTTCCTGACAAAGCATTTAAATGACTCATTGCTTAATCTGAGAAACGCTTAGAGCAAGACTCCGCTGCTAACGACCTCCACCAACTGTAAGGGGCTGTTCACACCGAACGCTTTTGCAACGATCCATTCGTTTTTCTATGTAAACGTGCGCTAGACGAACATCTTTGTTCCCTTTGTTTTTGTTTATTCAGATTCTCGTGCAGGTGTGCAGTTTTTAGATGATGGGTCTAATTAAAAAGAACTTTAATAGTATACTGACACCTGCTTTCTGTTAAACTGTATTTGTTGCGTTGTATCTAGCCTTTATTTAGAGCAAGAATGTGATCGATCTGAAGTAGTCTGTGGCGAGCAGGGCGGGGCCGAGCGGCGTCTGGGCAGAGCGAGGCCGGGAAGTTAAGTGGTGAATGAGTTCCACCTGTGTGCCACATTATGCTTTTCAGCATGTACATGAATACACTCAAACACAATAGTCTTTTCAGCCGTACATTTAACACACACATAGCTTTGTGCTTCTCTCTCTCTCTCTCTCTCTCTCTCTCTCTCTCTCTCTCTCTCTCTCTCTCTCTCTCTCTCTCTCTCATCTACTGCAGTCTCCTCTCCTTAAACTCCCGCCGCCCCTCACTGGAACACAAGCCCGGTGTGGCACACAGGTGGAACTCATTCACCACTTAACTTCCCGGCCTCACTCTGCCCCACCATCTTATTAGAATGAGGATAAAAATATATTAATTTGCTTTCTCACGTCACTAGCTTTAAATATGCAACTTAGCTGGCTAACTAATGAATATACATAACCAGCTAGATATAAACTAATGCAAATTCATGGTAAAAGATGGTAACAATCGTGACATTTAAACATTTTGGGAGAACTTGTATATTTGTCACATTGTTGAAAATGGTGCAAAAAAAAATAAAAATAATGGATACTTTGCCTTCTATCCTGTGTAACACATACATACATGGTAATATCTAAAAAATGAAGTGAGTTTCATGGCCCTTTAAGGGTTATAAGTTATAATTGAAAATCTATTTGTTTATGGTGAAAATTAATGATTTAAATTATGAAATCATTATTTCCAGAAACAGACTAGCTAGGTTTCCATCCAAGTTGCGACATTAATTTATGCGAAAAATCTGAATATCGCAAGAACAAAAGTACAAATAACGCAGTGTTATCATCCCATGTATTCAAAAGAACAAAAGAGTCACATCCGGGGAAAATATTGTTTTTTTTAAATATGTTTTATAGCACCCAGACAAAACACTGTAAATAACGTTGTCTCAAGTCTAGGAGCAACAGCGCGTCACACAGTTTTGGGAGTGCAATGTGTGTGCATTTCTCTCTTCTTATGTCTTTACCATATGGATCAATATAATTTCTTCCAAAGCGTTAATAAACCTGCTCTGCGGCACAGTTCAAGTTTGTATTTGACTTTGTCTACCAACTCTGTAAAGGCTTCGTATCTTCAGGACACCGGTTTTTAAGAATGACCAGAGCAACATTTCAGATGCGAGAGTTGGTGCACTCTTAGTCCATTTATGAATGAAATATTCAGTCACAAGATTATTTTCATGCGCATCATATATTCCTAATAAATAAATAGGATTTTAGTTGGTAAATGCGTTTCATCTCAGTTTATGCGCATTTCTTTTTTAATAAAAAAAAATGTATCCATCATGCGTGTGTGTGAATTTTAGAGCTTTTATTTGCATCTTGATGTTTCCTTTCAGCCGTTTTTATGCGATATCCCAAAATGCACATAATAATATGTAGATGGAAACCAGCTACTGTTGTGTTCTATTCGCTCAACCTCATGTCGATTCAAACCCATATGACTTTGTCTTTGGTGGAATACAAAAGACAGAATGTTAGCCTCAGTCATCGTTCAGTTTCATTGTATAAAAAAAAAAAAGAAAAGAAAAAAAAAAAACACATGCAATGAAAGTGAATGGTGGCTGAGGCCAAGATTCTGTCTAACATCTCTTTTTGTGTTCCACAGAAAGACAGCAAATGATAACAGAATTGGCACCTTTAACTATCCCTTTAAGTTCAAACATTTCTACAGGACTCACCACTCCATCACTGTAGATCCGTAGGTTGATCTCCCGCTGTATGGCTTTTTCTAAGATGTCCTTGCCAGCCACACCACAGTTAATCTTAAGCGTATCAAAGAAGTTCTCATGCTGGAGTTTGTGTCCCGCTCTTTTCAGCCCTTTTATAACATAATGGAAGAAAATCAGGATAGCCAAAAAAAGAAAAATAGCTCTATTAGGCACAAAAGTAAACATAAGACTCTGAACTACATGCCTTCAGCTAAAATCAAGGTTGCATTGTGGGTTCTCTCTGCAATGTGTCTCAAACCTTGAGGTCCATGGTACAATGCAAACATGGCAGCCATGTTTGCAAGAAGAGCCTGAAATTCAAGACAATAAAATTTAGCTCAGATAACATTAAACTCCACAGTCAGTCTTTTTTTTTTTTTATTGTGAAGCTCAACCTGGGCTGTGCAGATATTGCTAGTGGCTTTGTCTCTGCGGATGTGCTGTTCTCTGGTTTGGAGAGCCAGACGATAAACCTCTTTCCCAGCTGCATCTCTGTAAAGATGCAAGCAGCATTAGATTGTCTGTATACACCCATTTAAATGGCTAATGTTTTAATATAAAAGGAAATTTTATGAATAATTTGTTTTAAATTAAGAATGGCAGAGTCTTGAAGAGGCTAATATTACATACAGGCATTATAAAGATTAAAAAATAAAGGTATCAGAGGTAAACAGACCTGGTCACTCCAACCATCCTTCCTGGCATCATTCTGACCAGATTGTCTTTGACTGCAAAGAATGCTGCATGAGGTCCACCATAAAAGACAGGTACTCCAAAGCGCTGAGAGCTACCCAAGGCGATGTCTACTCCAAACTCACTTGGAGGACGCAACACGCAGAGTGCCAGCAAGTCTGTAGCACAGCAAGCTAGTGCCTTAAAAACAAAATAATTGTAATAATGGGACAGGATCACAATCTGGTCCTTTGGTTTGCCTACATTAACCAATGTTATTTGTTGTGCACAAAAATTCACAATTCATTTGGAAAAATAAACCTCACTTTAACCCAGCATTTGCAAAGAAAATGTATAAATCTAGCTTTAATAATGACATTGGAAGGTAGGATATACATACACCACCCTTGTGAGCCCGATCAACGAGTGCGGTGAAATCTTCCACCCTGCCCTCAGTATCGGGGTACTGGAAGAGGACACCGCTAACATCCTTTCCACTGAAGTCCATCTCATGAGAAAGCTTGAGAATGGTCTTTACACCAATGTAACTGCAATGTAAGCACAATGTAAATTTGTTTTAAACGAGTAGGTTACTATTTCTCCCCTTTGTGTATACAAGTAGCTGGTCTCATCCTTACGTCTCTGAAAAAGCACAAAACATGGTTTGATTGCAGCATAATTTAGTGAACTAGAATTAAAAAAAATAAAAAATAAATCTAAAATTCCTTACTTGGCTCTGGTTTGCACAACTGCAATAGTCTGTGGATGACATCGTGGGTCAATGTAGAAAGTTCTTCTTTTGTTTTGCCTTTTAAAAAGGAACAGATGATCATTAAAAATCAATGTTTATAAAAAGATAAATAAAAAAATAAAAAACATACTATTGAAGATCATATCTAATTTGGGCACAAACTAAGACAATGAAACAAAGAGCTGATTGAGTCAAAGGTGGGACAAAATACTATAATGTCAGATTACAGAAGAAAAATTTGCTTGCGATTGCAGCTTCATATTGACATTAATTGTCATGCTAAATCAGAAGTGCTCACTCACACCCCAAGAGATATGCCAAGCTGCGTGCCAAGCAGAATGAGACCTGGTTCAGGTGTTAGAGCAGGATCAAGCACTGCAAATTCCAAAGACCTTTATTGTGCACCCCTATGATAAATACCATAAAGTCCCACCACTTTTCCCACCCTAGTAGTTAGTCCACTAACCTGTGGCAGAGTTGCATGGCCTCTGCTGCTGCAGTGCCTTCATCAAGCAATGACGCATTGGCTACTTCCATTCCAGTGATGTCACAGACCATCGTCTGATAATTGAGCAAGCTCTCTAGACGCCCCTGAGAAACCTCAGGCTGGTAGGGTGTGTACTGTGTCAACCTATAAAGAATACAGACAGAAATTATGCATTGACTTAAATTTCAATGCAAAAGAAACAACCCAAACATTAAAATAAATAAATAAAAATATGACATGATAGTGGCAGAATCAGGTATGTGCATTTACAAACATTATTACTATAATTTCAGACTTACCATACAATCTCAACACATTTAAAGCTGAAGTGATCATTTTCAGACAGGTTTCCCGAAACACTCTTCCCAACTTTCCTTGGTCACACAAAAGGATAGTCCCACCCCAAACTCACGCAACTGGTTAAGCCAATGTTACTCTGTTGTATGCTCAAACAAACAGAATAATGACTTGATAGCGCCACTGTGCCACAGTTTTTACACATTTTGGGGAAAATCGGCCTGCGAATGGCTTCGGCCATGTCCACACTAATATGTTTTCATTTGTTAATGCATATAATGCTACGTTTTGGCCCTTCCATCCACACTGAAATGCTGTTTTTGTCCAAGGAAAACTGAGCTTTCAGTTTTATCCCAAATGGATACATTTGAAAACTAAGTCTTCGATTTATAGTGTGGGAAGGAAAAACTGAGATATTAGAAAACTATGAAGATTTGCTGTCATGTGATGCAGTTATAAGATCCATTCATGTAGAAGCATTGTTGTGCCCGTCATTTACTTTGAAGGAATGCAATGTGAAGGTTTAGAAAGTAACATTTATCTTGAACAATGCTATCAAAGGCGATGGGAAGTTTACTCAGAGCTGATGTCCGGCGTCGGAACACGAGGACAATTGCGTTTCATACCGCACATGGAAATGACGCAGGGCCACACTTCTGTTTTTGTTTTTTTTTTTGTAAGGGGATTTAAGTGTTTTCAGGAGTTTGAGTGGACAAGCAACTTCTGGAAATTTTCAAATGTATCCAGAATAATGTGGATGTAGTCTGGGGGCCTGGGTTTTGGGTGTATTGATGCTGACTACAGCCCCTGGAGTCACGAGTTCGAATCCAGGGTGCGGTGAGTGACTCCAGCCAGGAGCCGCGAGTCACAATACTTAGATGATGTTATCCATGCTACTCCTTAATATAAACAACTGTTTTGAACAAAATGTTCCAGGTTGTGGATGCAAACTTTCGTTCTCATGACTGAAATAAAGGGTTGATTTGTGTTTTTTTGGTCCATTTTGCACCCCCCAATAAGTAATATATAATAAATGCCTAAAAAAAGCCCATACCATCCAGAGTTCTCAAGTAGGTTTCTTTGTATGACTTGTGGAACAGAGCAGTTATAATAGCCCATTCCAATGTAGGACCTCCATGTCTTGTTCCTTGAGGCGATCTTTTGGAGTGACTCAAGAATTTCGTTCTCACCTGTAGTAATAAAGCACATAAATAAGAACAATTTGGATTTCTGAGATTATCAAAGCAAATAGTGTATAAATACACTGTCTTATCTTAATGGGACTGTGCTCACATGCTTTGTATTAAAAAGCACGATAAAAAGTCATACAAAAACTGGTTTGGTTATTTTTTTCAGATTTGACTTCCTTGCAAGGACAAAACACTGGGGTTGTGCAGACTGAAATTGAAAGAAGCTTCTCTTCTATTTAACAAGTTACGAGCACAGCCTATGGCACAAATGTATTAGTAAGTTTCTCACGAGAATCATATGAGGGGTATTAAACAATCACACACACACACTTTAATAAAATGGCACGTATGGGACATTTCCTGATGGCTAGGCAAGTAGTTTAATCGCCGTTGCTTGAACACTGGAGCCAGCACATACCACAAAACAGGAATTCCTGAGGCATTGTGCTGCAGCTTGGCAACACAGCAACTTAACAGGGCAAAATAATGCTGTAGTACATACAGGTACAGAGGGGGGACAGAAATACACATTGTTGGCTACCACAGTCAGACTAACATCTCTATGGCACATTCAATGTCAATATCTACATTGCCTTTTTGTAAATAACCAAGTGCCCCATTTTTTTTAGAACTATAATTTAATATAACATATATATACGGCGGGCTTCTCCCTTAGAGATAGGGTGAGGAGCTCAGTCATCCGTGAGGAGCTCGGAGTAGAGCCGCTGCTCCTTTGCATTGAAAGGAGTCAGTTGAGGTGGTTTGGGCATCTGGTAAGGATGCCCCCTGGCCGCCTCCCTAGGGAGGTGTTTCAGGCACGTCCAGCTGGGAGGAGGCCTCGGGGAAGACCCAGGACTAGGTGGAGAGATTACATCTCCACACTGGCCTGGGAACGCCTCGGGGTCGCCCAGTCAGAGCTGGTTAATGTGGCTCGGGATAGGGAAGTTTGGGGCCCCCTGCTGGAGCAGCTGCCCCCGCGACCCGACTTCGGATAAGTGGTTGAAGATAGATGGATGTGTGTACGTACATACATACATACATACATACATACACATACACATACACATACACATACACATACACATACACCCAATATTATATATAAAAGTAAAATGTAAAATCAGCCTATTAATGAGGAGTAGTGAATTACTCATTAGGATTTGCAAACCAAGCTCACTTCAGCTGAACCAGCAGAATCCAGTCCCCCATCAGTTTCAGCATGGCTTGTTTCTTTACAAGCACAAGCAGAGTCTAACACTGTCTCGCTCTTGACATATGTTAAACCCGATAGTACCTAGGGCAGCATTTCAACAAAACTATACAGTATAGCCTTGAAATCCATTATTTGTCATTCATTTTCCCATTGTTAGGGGGAAATAATTTGGTCAGTTAAATGAGAAAGGGTTGGTCAGCAGCCTTTAGCACTTCAAAAAAAACTATATATGGGTGATACTCGTAAAAACATTTAAGAAAATGTCCTGGTACAATTTCCCCCAAAATCAAAAGAAACAAAGATACTGCATTTTGCATAAAGAAAATGAAGCCCATTTTGGGGTCAATACAATCGTTCACATTGTGCCATTATTTTCATGACAGTTTTACACATTTTACCACAATGTGTAAAGATGCTCATTGATCAAGTTTTCATGCATGTTCTTACACCTATTATGCTTAATAAGCCGACAATGTACGTGGCCATGCAAAAGCCTTAAACATCTTTCCTGTTACCTTTCAGGTAAGGTTAATTAGTTTCAGCAAACATCTGATCGGCACACTGAGATTTTTGCCCGATTATCCTGATTTTGTGTTCCATGTAAACCAGGGGTTCTCAACAGGGGTGGTACCGCCCTCCAGGAGGGCGTTCAGGGCAAATTAGTAGAGGGGGGGTTAGGTTACAAATGGGGGCATTTATCAGTCATAATAATCAAATCTATCATCAAGTTATCTTTGAATTAAAACATTTATCTAGACTTTGAGTATATCAGTTGGTTCTCAATTATACGGGTTGGTACGCATTTGTAATGCATCGTTCATTTGATTTTGAAGTCTAGCGCACATCTGGAGTATCTGGTTTAGCAGCATCAAATACACAGGCGGAGGCACAACTTTGGCTAATGCACCTGCATGGCTCTGTAGATGGATACGGCTCAATGGTCAGAGCATCATGAGTGCAAAGCTCTTAAAGCTGAAGCTCTTAAACTCGCAGTTTTGCAAGAATCATTGAGAAACAAGGCGTGAGAAGCAGAAACCATTTGAATTCAGCACAGAATTGTACATCACCACTCTTGAATTTACTACAGTAACACTAACTGTACTAACTAACTGTAACAGATTGATAATAAATATTATTATATCACCACTTCAGCTCTATTAAATTTGTCATAGGCTACATTAGGTGAGTGAGGGAATAGAATACACGAGTGACAACTTGTAAATATTTTGCATTTATAGTTTTTACATGCGTTTAGAATATGTCTACGGTTTATAAATGACAAAAATGCCATAGTTTGTTTTATAGAAATCATGTTACATCGAACCATGGAAGTGAAGATCCATGCGCTTACAATGGTCTTGTTACAAATACCACTGTTACACAGACTATAAAAATAAATAAATTTAATTTTTCAAAAAGGCAAATGTAAAATATATTAACAATATCACTTATTAATTTCAGTCTTCGCATTTTCATTTTATAGGCCCCTGATAAAGCCCTCCATCTGCTTGAGCTCAAGAAACGCAAGGTTTGGTCTCACATTCATGATGCGTAAGCCTGCTGAATTTATTAACAAAACTTTCAAATTATGAAATGTATCAAAGTTGCATTGAGTAAACTAATTAATCAAAAAAAGATTGAGAACCACTGATGTACACATAATAATTCTCCTTACTGCAAAATAAAAAATCCAATATTATTTAAATTGTTAAGTATTCATTATAGCTGTGTTAACATGTGTTTTTATTTTATCATGTTCAACATGTTCATTTTTATTACTATATATTACAGCTTTTTCTGTAAAAGCATAATTTTCTGTAAAGCTGCTTTGACAGGGGCCTGGGTGGATCAGTGGTTAAAGATGCCGACTACCACCCCTGGTTTAACCTCCTCGTGGTCGCCATGTGGTTCTCGCTCTCGGTGGGCCACGCGGCAAGTTGTGCGTGGATGCAGCGGAGAATAGCGTAAAGCATACATGTGCGCTAGGTCTCCGCGGTAACGTGCACAACGAGCCACGTGATAAGACTGACAATCTCCAAAGCGGAGGCAACTGAGACTTGTCCTTCACCACCTGGATTGAGGGGAGTAACCGCACCCCCACGAGGACCAACTAAGTAGTGGGAATTGGACATTCCAAATTGGGATAAAAAAAATAAATAAATAACGAATCAGTGTGTTTGTTTTATTTCCTAAAAATAAAATGAACATATGTAAAATGAATAATAGTATATATGGAGTGAAATTTCAAGACTTTAAAAAAATCTGCCATTAATCTAACTAACTAAACTAAACGAACTACGAAAAAAATCATGAATATTTTAACAGACTGACTGACAGCACTAGTATTTATTCATCATAGCAGTACTTCTTTGGTACTGCCTTTCATTCTTAATTAAAAAAATAAAAAAATTCAACAGCTGTAATACAGCAGAAAAAATTACTTTGTTATGGTAATGAGGTAAAATGAAATGTTTCACAAAGTTGTATGTTGAGCAGTGCTGGCGTGATGTAATGCGACTGCTAACCAGATCAAACTGGCCTGGTGACGCTGAACTTTACACTCTAATTGTCATCCTATTGGCATCGGCTGAGGAGGCAGGAGATTGGTGCTGCTCGCCGGGCTCCGCAAAAACAACTCCAAATATGTTCAAAGGAAGACTTAACGGGGGGAAGACACTCCTGTAAGGTCTATTGGCACACAAAGAGCGTGTAACCTACATTCCACCCGAGATGGTCGCCTTTGTTGTGAACTCCTAATTCAGCTTTCGAGAATAAAAAAAAAAATTATGGTGGAAATGCTTTACGGCTTTATTAATTATTATGCTGTCATAGAAACCGACCCAGGAGAGCATCTGAAAGCAGACACACTTTTGAAATATTATCGAACTCAAATTTAACCTCAACCTAACCGATTTGACTCAGAGGGTCAATGCAAATATACGATGAATTCACGTCAACAAACGACACGTGTTTCCTCTCTGTCTGTACGCTGCGAGTGAGGAGTATGAGGTGAAACTTACACACAGGATCGTCCATTTTCAAACTTCTTCCCAGACGAATGGATGCAGGGATTGTGTTTTCTATAAGCTGGGAAACAGACTGAAATCGAGGGAAAATATGATCCATTATTGTTTTATTAAACCACTTATGAAGAGTGAATGATCACAAGACTGATGATCACGTGAACGTTTAAGAACATTCTAATCTAAAAGAAAGCTAAAATTAAGCGTTTAAATAGGTTTTAAATTGTATATTACTTCATTTAGGTTGTATAATATTAGTAAATAGCCCCAGCTTACCTCAAGTCCAAGAGTATTGAGCATCTCTCGTTTCTCTTTGTCACCCGGTCCAATGTGCCTTTCAGAGAAATCATCGTGTTTCGGCAGGATTCTTTCAATCTTTCTGGACCACAACACTTGTGAAGTGCTCAGAGCGCGAGCATTTGCAGATACGTCTGCAATTACACCTTGAAGTTTCTTCAAAACATCACCTTTGCAGCAAATATTCCTATAGTACGGCATGCGGGCGTTCATAGACCTGCTGACTATAGCACCCCACGATTTAATGCAGCTCTGCATGTTCTTCTCTACAAATGATGTGTTGATAGAAGAATCTCTCAGCCACCCTCCACGCCGTGTGTAACCCACTAAATGTCTCTGAAATTCCTTAAAAGTGTCTGTTTTATACGCCTCCTCGTTGAGCAGCCAATCCATAAGGGAAATCTCTCTGACGCAGGGACAAGCCCCGTCTCTCTCTCTCTCTCTCTCTCTCTCTCTCTCTCTCTCTCTCTCTCTCTCTCTCTCTCTCTCTCTCTCTCTCTCTCTCTAAGTACATACAATATTGCCAAAGCATTAATACGCAATATGACAAGACAAATCATAATAATAAAATAGTAACAAATAACAATAAAGATAGAATTAAAATAAGGTGCCAGGTAATTAATCAAATAAAATAAATACTATAAAAATAATTTGTATACTATTCTGATGATAGTGAAACTTTGTAATATGGCACTTTTCGTACCACTGTCTCCTTAAGATGATTCGCTTATGTTTTCCTCTTTTGTAAGTCGCTTTGGATAAAAGAGTCTGCCAAATGAATAAATGTAAATGTAATAACAATATACACTATACAATATATAATAACCATTTAACAGGGCATTATGAACATAAGAAAATAAAAGTACTGTGAATGAAGTACATTTAGGCAGTGATTAGTTTCTGAGGGTGTGCGTCTCAAAAATGAATTTTGCTGCAACTGATGCATGATGGTCCTCCCCCAGTAACACCAGCATCTGATCAGTTTCTGCCAAACTGGAAAACTTTTGAAAAATACACTTGTTTCCATCTTAATTGGTGCTTTTTACTCGGTTGCTCGGTTACTAACGTAACCTCGGTTCCCTGAGAGAGGGAACGACTATTGCGTAAGTAGCTTACGCAATGGGAAAACTCCGTTTCTCGAGAAATATTGAAGTCTTTATGTAAAACGCATTGCAGCTGCACAGCAGACAGTGATGAGCGAAGCAGCTCGGTCATTGGCTGTGCTGCGGCAACTGCTCGAACCAATGACGGGGCGATTTAGAACGCGCCACCAATGGGGGCGCGCCCCGCTTTCGCGCGCTCATAGCCTGCTGAAATTAGCATATAATAGGGCTATATAATGAGCATCCCGTCATTCCGGTTCTTTAGGTTCAATCGACTGAAGCGACTGACCAAGCACAGGCACGGCTGCTTACGCAATAGTCGTTCCCTCTCTCAGGGAACCGAGGTTACGTTAGTAACGGAGTCGTTCCCTTATCGAGAGGTCTCTCCTATTGCGTAAGTAGCTTACGCTATGGGAACCCCATGTAAAACGCCGTGCGTGCTGACTTCGCTGTATAAAGCCAGAGGCGGGTGCCTGAGCCTTAAAGCAAAGTGATGTTCCACGAGCCGGCCAGAGGCGAGCTATTTAGTGGGGTATGACAGGGTGCCCTTACCTACAAGGTGGGGTGCTCCTTGTACAAACACAAACACATATCTTATGTACTGAGTTTTTATGTACTGGTACGCATAATAAACCCTCTAAGCCGGTCAGAGACGGACCTTATAAGGGAGGAGATAATGCCCAGCATGTACATACTCCAGTTCATTCCACAGTCAGACTGATAGAATGTTGGAATGTAGTGAGGGGACCTGTAGGTTATAAAACCTGATAAAAGTCAAAGGCGAGGCCCAGCCTGCCACACGACAAATATCTTGAATGGGTATCCCACTCGACCATGCCCACGAGGAGGCCATGCTCCTCGTAGAGTGAGCTCTGACGCCTAAGGGGCATTGAAGGCCCTTGGCCTCATAAGCTAGCGCTATAGCATCCACTATCCAGCACGATATTCGTTGCTTTGAGACAGCGAGACCCTTAGTTCGGCCGCCAAAGCATACGAATAATTGTTCCGTCTGTCTGAACAGGGCAGAACGTTCCAAATATACTCTGAGCGCCCTGACCGGGCAGAGTAAGTTTGCGTCGTCCTCGTCTGCTGAAGACGATAGCGCTGCCAGAGATATCACCTGTGCTCTGAAGGGTGTAGAGAGCACCTTAGGAATGTACCCGTGCTTTGGCCTAAGGACAACTCTGCAGTCGTTAGGTCCAAATTCCAGGCAAGCAGCGCTTGATGACAGCGCGTGCAGGTCGCCTACTCTTTTAACTGAAGCGAGTGCCAGCAAGAGCGTGGTTTTGAGCGAGAGCTGCTTGAGGTGCACGGCTCGGAGAGGTTCGAACGGGCACCTTTGAGTGCGTCCAGGACCGTGGCCAGGTCCCAGATCGGCACCGAAGGTGGGCGAGGAGGGTTCATCCTCCTAGCGCCTCTTAGGAAACGAACAATCAGATCGTTCTTTCCCAATGAATGTCCTTTATCAGGATTGTGTGACGCTGCTATGGCAGCCACATAGACTTTGAGCGTGGAGGGTGTGCGGCCCGCCTCCAGCAGCTCCTGCAAAAGGCAAGTACACTCGGTATCTTGCACGCTTTGGGGTTCAAGCTCTTGGTATCACACCAGTCACTGAACACTTTCCACTTTTGGGCATACAAGCCTCAGAGGGGGCTCGTGCCTCAGCAATGGTTTTCAGAACTCCACTGGGGAGGTTCTCGGGAACCCGTTGAGGGGCCATGCATGGAGGGCCCACAGATCGGGGCGGGGATGAAGAATCATCCCGCTGGCCTGTCCGAGGAGGTCTTGCCTCAGCGGAATCGGCCATGGGGCAGATTGCATCATCTGTACCAGCTCTGGAAACCACGTCTGGTTTTTCCAGAGTGGGGCTACCAGGAGCACTGCACATTTCACCTCCCTGATCCGACTGATGATCTGAGGCAGCATCGTGATCGGGGGAAAAGCATACAAGGGGCGGCTCGGCCAGATTTCGGCGAGCGCGTCCGTGCTTTTTGAGAGGAAGAGAGGGCAGTGCGCGTTTTCCTTGGAGGCGAAGAGGTCGACCTCTGCCTCGCCAAAGGTTCGCCATAACCACTGAACCGTCCGAGGGTGGAGAGACCATTCTCCTGGGAGAACTTTGTCTCTGGATAGCATGTCCGCTCCTTGGTTCAGGACGCCTGGCACGTGCGCTGCTCTTAGCGAGCGCAGGTGGTGTTGTGACCATAGGATGAGCTCCCTGGCCATAGAGTGCAGGAGCTCGACCTGAGTCCACCTTGGCGATTTATATACTGAAACTACCGTCATGTTGTCCGCTCGGACCAGGACGTGTTCGCTTTGCAGGTACGGAAGCAGGGCTCTGAGAGCCAAGGCGACCGCTTTCATTTCCAGACAGTTTATATGTAGGCGCTTTTCCGGGTTTGACCAAAAACCGGAAACAGGCCTGCCCTCGTAAAGGGCCCCCCATCCTATTTTGGAGGCATCTGTCGTGATCATTTTTCTCCGCGTATTCATGCCCAGACTCACGCCGGTTTGATACCATTTTATGGCTTTCCAGGGCGTCAGGGCTTTTATACAGCCGTGATTTGCTTTGATCAAAAAGTGGCCTGAGCGCCACTCGTGAGTGGGGACGCGGCTCTTGAGCCAGCGCTGGAGAGGACGCATGTGCAACAATCCTAGCTGGAGTACAGCTGATGCCGAGGCCATGAGGCCGAGCATTCTTTGAAATCGCTTGACGGGGCGTGCGCGCCGCTTTGAACGATGTTGCAAGGCGTCGAATAGAGAGCGCCGCTCTGATGAGAGGCGCGCTGTCATCTGCACTGAGTCTAGCACTATTCCCAGAAAAGAAATATTCTGGCTGGGGATAGCACGCTCTTTGCAAAATTTATTCTCAGACCCAGGCATTGTAAATGGCTGATAGTCCAAGATCTGTGTGTCATTAACTGAACCTCTGATTGTGCTATGATTAGCCAATCATCGAGGTAATTCAGTATCCGCACTCCCCGCTGTCTCAGGGGGGAAAGTGCTGCGTCCATACATTTCGTGAATGTACGGGGGCCAATGATAGGCCGAATGGTAGTACTGTGTACTGGTATGACTGTCCCTCGAAAGTGAATCTCAGAAAAGGCCTGTGATGAGGCGCTATCGGGATGTGAAAGTAAGCATCTTTCAGATCCACTGATAGAAACCAATCCCCGGGGCGAACTTGCGCGAGGATATGTTTGGTTGTTAACATTCTGAACGAGCGAATCATTAACGCTTTGTTCAGATGTCTGAGATCCAGGATGGGGCGAAGGCCACCGTCCGTTTCGGGACGAGAAAATAGCGGCTGTAGAAACCCGCCTCGCTCAAAGAGGGAGGAACAGTTTCTATAGCGCCCTTCTCTATCAGTTTGAGCACCTCGGTGCGTAGAACATGTGACACATCTTTCCTCACTTTCGTCTCGACCACCGCTGAAAAGCGGGGTGGTCTGCGAGCGAATTGAAGTGAGTATCCGTGTTTTATTATGTTCAAAACCCATTTCGGCATGTCGGGATTTTTTCCCAGGCTTCTGCTCGCACAGATATGGGCTGAATGCCGGCTGGGGGTGTGTCATAGTGACGTATGGGCCCCGCCGGCAAATCGCTTTGTGCTAACACAGAATCTACAGCTCTCAGAGGCGCAGGTGCGCGCTGAGCAGCTGTATTGAGTGCCGAGTGCAGAGGTGCGTGTGAGAGTACAGGCACATGCGCTATTTCCGAAATGCCGACAGCATGAGTGCTTGAAACTATATGAACAGTGTTTTGAAGTGGGGGTGCATTCATCATTATGGGCACGCGCGCCACGTTCATAAAGCTTTCCGCATTTAGCGGGGAGTTTCTTAGCTCGCGCATTACATCTGTGATGTTTGCGGCATAGCTGTTTGAAACTGTGTGAGTAGCTGTGTGTAGGGGTGCGTGCAATGCAGCAGGCACACGCGCTACACTTATAGCACTTCCCGTTTTTACTGGGGAAGTGTTTATAACTGTGGGAACAGTGCTTGTGTGTAGCGGTGCATACATGACAATAGGCACACAATCTACATGTTTGGGACATCCAGCCTGAGCTGGGGAGGTGTTTGGCATTGTTTGGACAGTATTGATATGTGGGAATGCGCACTTTAGTGTGGACATGTGAACCCCTAGTGACACAGGCAGAAAATGACTCTTTTGGTGATTTCTGTGTGTCGCCGTAAAAACGGCGTTTGATTGCAGGTGAGCGAGTTTTATGACTGGCCCATTGACTGCTGTATAGACATTTCCAGCCGCCTGTAAGGGGACTGGGTAATGTTTTGAATGTTTGAGAGGAAGCAGTCCGGCATCTGCGAGACACGTACTTCCTCTTTTCCTTCCTGCTGCTAGGAAGACTTACGAGGCTCCCGAATTCAGGGTGATTCTGGGTCGAGGGCCTCGTTGCTCCTGCGGCTTTCTTCGGCCAGCGGAACGCGAGCGGCGTCGAGCGTCCTTCTCCGGTCTGCTCTTAGGCTGGGAGACGGGTGGCTCTGCCCTGGCTCGCTGCTGCTGCTGGGGCAGTTTTTGAGATGAGCTGGAGCGCTTAGGCAGGAAGTGATGCATAGCTTGCGAATCTTTTCGTGCCGCAGTGAAGCGCTCCGTGAAATCTCTCACCGTAGATCCGAACAGGCCGCTCGGAGTGACAGGCGCGTCAAGGAAGGGTGCTTTATCCGCGTCCTTCATCTCCGTTAGCGTTAGCCACAGGTGGCGCTCAAGGACGACCAAGTTAGCCATGGCCCGGCCAATGGATTGGGCGGTGGCCTTTGTGGCTCGCAAAGCTACGTCCGTAGCGGTGCGCAGGTCCTTAAAAGCATCAGGTTCAGGTCCAGACTCGTCCATAGAACGGAGAAGTTTGGCTTGAAACACTTGTAGAACCTTGTAGCTTGACCGGCGGCGGCGTATGCGCGACCGGTGAGAGCTGATGTGGTTCTGCACGGCTTCGATGGGTGAGAAGCTCTGGTCTTCCATCCAGCGGTGGAGGGTGGGCATAGATGGTTGGCCACAGTCTCCTCTAGGGGCGGAGCTGCCTCGTAGCCTCTTTCTCTCGCGACGTCCACTGAGGAGAGCGAGGAAGAGAAAGAAGGCTTTAGGCGAGCCGAGTGCGGGGCTTTCCACGACTTTGTGAGCTTGTCGTGCACCTCAGGGAAGAAAGGAGAGGGTCTCTGTCGGGGGGCCTGCCGGCGCCCCTGCAGGAACCACTCGTCCAGCCGGCTGCGGGTGGGTTCTTCCGGAGAAGACCAGTCTAGCCCGAGGTCTTCCACAGCCTTGGACAGGATACGGACGATCTCCGAGTCCATACCGGTGCCCGCGCTCATGTCCGCTGTTGTAGATGGCGCGGGGTCGAACGAGTCCGGCCAGTCGTCAGATGCAGCGTCAAGAGAGAGGCTGTCATCCTTTCGATCGTCGTCCCCCGATGCGCCGAACGAGACGAGACCCACCGCTTCGTTGGAGGGGTGCAGGCCCGCTCTCGTGAAATGGACCGGCTGCGGGGAGACATCTAGTAGCGGCGATGCACGCGGGGACTGAGCCGGCGTGACATCACCGAAGTCGGGGTGCTCTGGCAGCCTCTGTGAGCGGCGCTTTTTCTTGCACGGCTCGAACAGAGGTGGCAGCACGGGGGCAGCTGGCTCACTTGCGGTGAAAACGGCAAAGCGAGCGCGCAGCTCGGCGAGGCCCAAGGAGTCGCATTCAGGACATCCGCCCTGAATGAGTGCAGCTTCTGCATGGTCCAGACCCAGGCAGCGAGTGCAGAGGACGTGCCGATCTCCGTTGTGAAGAGGGCCTCTGCACGAGGCGCAGGCTGAAGGCATTTGCAACAACGCCTTGGAAAATCACTCTTTTAATTCTAAAAAGCGTCGCGGGGGCGAACGCTTGCAGAAGAAAAAGGATATGCGATGCGCGCCGGATGGCGTAGCAGAAGGCTTTGAAGGCAGCTGAAGGTGCCGGCGTCCTCTCAGCAGTCCCGCTATATGCGTGTCAACGGCGGCGAAAGACTCCAATAATCCGGAGGATCCAGCGAAGAGAAGGTCTTCGCTGAAGGAGATTAAATCTAAAGAACCGGAATGACGGGATGCTCATTATATAGCCCTCATAAGCTAATTTCAGCAGGCTATGAGCGCGCGAAAGCGGGGCGCGCCCCCATTGGTGGCGCGTTCTAAATCGCCCCGTCATTGGTTCGAGCAGTTGCCGCAGCACAGCCAATGACCGAGCTGCTTCGCTCATCACTGTCTGCTGTGCAGCTGCAATGCGTTTTACATAAAGACTTCAATATTTCTCGAGAAACGGAGTTTTCCCATAGCGTAAGCTACTTACGCAATAGGAGAGACCTCTCGATAAGGGAACTGTGTCATGAGGTTTGAGAATTTGTGGAGGTATTTCTCTCTCACAGTGAAGGAGAAAGTGTGTCTCTGTCTCGACCTCACCCATGTCACAGTGAGCACAGACTCGTTCTTCCTTTGGAAGCCATGTTTGTCTGTGTCGGCCTTTTTCTATGGCCAGACTGTGATCACTGAGTCTGTATTTGGTGAGGATCTGTCTCTGTTTTGGATCTCTTACAGTGTGCAGATATTCTGCCAGATTATACTTTCTGTTTAGGGTCTGATAACATTCCAGTTTGCTTTGGTTTTTACTTTCATTTTCCCAATGGTCCAAATATGAATTTTTGCTTTCTTTTATGATTTGGTTTATTCTGATCTGGTTTTGTTCAGCAGTGCTGGTCTGAAACTGGTGTTTGTTGGTTGTTAGTGGGTTTGTGAGTTTCAGAGCCAGCTGACCAAGGCTTCAACTCTTGGGTTTTAAAGGCCTTTGCCTTTACATGTTTTATAGAGGCGCTCTTAAAGGTGCAGTATTTAAGATTCAGAAATGACTCGGTTACTAACGTAACCTCGGTTCCCTGAGAGGAGGGAACGAGTATTGCGTAACGCTATGGGAAAACTCAGTTTCTCGAGAAATATTGAAGTCTTTATGTAAAACGCATTGCAGCTGCACAGCAGACAGCGATGAGCGAGGCAGCTCGGTCATTGGCTGTGCCGCGGCAACTGCTCGAACCAATGACGGGGCGACTCTGAACGCGCGACCAATGGGCGCGCGCCTCGCGTCACAGCACTCAGAGCCTGCCGAAATTAGCATAGGCAGGCTATATAATGGGCACCCCGTCATGCGAGTTCCTTTAGGTTCAATCGACTGAAGCTGAACTGACCAAGCACAAGCACGGCAGCTTACGCAATACTCGCTCCCTCCTCTCAGGGAACCGAGGTTACGTTAGTAACCGAGTCGTTCCCTATGGAGAGGTCTCTCCTATTGCGTAAGTAGCTTACGCTATGGGAACACCATGTAAAACGCCGTGCGTGCTGACTTCGCTCTATAAAACCAGAGGCAGGTGCCTGAGCTTTAAAGCAAAGTGATTATTCCCCGAGCCGGCCAACGGCGAGCTATATACAGGGATATTACAGAGCGTCCTTGCCAAGGCGGGGCGCTCTTTGTACAAACACAAGCACACATCTTATGTACTGAGCTTTTTATGTACTGGTACGCATAATAAATCCTCTAAGTCGGTCAGAGACGGACCTTATAAGGGAGGAGGTGATGTCCAGCATACACACACTCTATTCCATTCTATAGTCAGGCTGATAGAATGTTGGAATGCAATGAGGGGACCTGTAGGTTATAAAACCTGATAAATGTCGAAGGCGAGGCCCAGCCTGCCGCCGCACAAATATCTTCAATGGGTATCCCACTCGACCACGCCCATGAGGAGGCCATGCTCCTCGTAGAGTGAGCTCTGATGCCTAAGGGGCATTGAAGGCCCTTGGCTTCATAAGCCAGCGCTATAGCATCCACTATCCAGCCGATATTCTTTGCTTTGAGACAGCGAGACCCTTAGTTCGGCCGCCAAAGCATACGAATAATTGTTCCGTCTGTCTGAACAGGGCAGAACGTTCCAAATATACTCTGAGCGCCCTGACCGGGCAGAGTAAATTTGCGTCGCTTTCGTCTGCTGGGGACGATAGCGCTGCCAGAGATATCACCTGTGCTCTGAAGGGTGTAGAGAGCACTTTAGGAATATACCCGTGCTTTGGCCTAAGGACAACTCTGCAGTCGTTAGGTCCAAATTCCAGGCAAGCAGCGCTTGATGACAGTGCGTGCAGGTCGCCCAATCTTTTAACTGAAGCGAGCGCCAGCAAGAGCGCGGTTTTGAGCGAGAACTGCTTAAGGTGCACGGTTCGGAGAGGTTCGAACGGGGCACCCTTGAGTGCGTCCAGGACCGTGGCCAGGTCCCAGATCGGCACCGAAGGTGGGCGAGGAGGGTTCATCCTCCTAGCGTCTCTTAGGAAACGAACGATCAGATCGTTTTTCCCTAATGAATGTCCTTTATCAGGATTGTGTGACGCTGCTATGGCAGCGACATAGACTTTGAGCGTGGAGGGTGTGCGGCCCGCCTCCAGCAGCTCCTGCAAAAAGGCGAGTACACTTGGTATCTCGCACGTTTTGGGGTTCAAACTCTTGGTATCACACCAGTCACTGAACACTTTCCACTTTCGGGCATACAAGCGCCTCGTAGAGGGCGCTCGCGCCTCAGTAATGGTTCTCAAAACTCCACTGGGGAGGTTCTCGGGAACCCGTTGAGGGGCCATGCATGGAGGGCCCACAGATCGGGGCGGGGATGAAGAATCATCCTGCTGGCCTGTCCGAGGAGGTCTTGCCTCAGCGGAATCGGCCATGGGGCAGATTGCATCATCTGTATCAGTTCTGGAAACCACGTCTGGTTTTTCCAGCGTGGGTCTACCAGGAGCACTGCACATTTCACCTCCCTGATCCGACTGATGACCTGAGGTAGCATCGCGATCGGGGGAAAAGCATACAAGGGGCTGCTCGGCCAAACTTGGGCGAGCGCGTCCGGCTTTTGAGAAGAAGAGAGGGCAGTGCTGCGTTTTCCTTGGAGGCTAAGAGGTCGACCTCTGCCTTGCCAAAGGTTTGCCATAACCACTGAACCGTCAGAGGGTGGAGAGACCATTCTCCTGGGAGAACCTTGTCTCTGGATAGCATGTCCGCTCCTTGGTTCAGGACACCTGGCACGTGCGCTGCCCTTAGCGAGCGCAGGTGGTGTTGTGACCATAGAATGAGCTCCCTGGCCATAGAGTGCAGGGAGCTCGACCTGAGTCCACATTGGCGATTTATATACGAAACTACCGTCATGTTGTCCGTTCGGACCAGCACGTGTTCGTTTTTTAGGTACGGAAGCAGGGCTCTGAGAGCCAAGGTGACCGCTTTCATTTCCAGACAGTTGATGTTTAGGCGCTTTTCCGGGTTTGACCAAAACCCGGAGACAGGCCTGCCCTCGTAAAGGGCCCCCCATCCTATTTTGGAGGCATCTGTCATGATCATTTTTCTCCGCGTACTCACGCCCAGACTCACGCCGGTTTGATACCATTTGATGGCTTTCCAGGGCGTCAGGGCTTTTATACAGCCGTGATTCGCTCTGATCAAAAAGTGGCCCGAGCGCCACGCGTGAGTGGGGACACGACTCTTGAGCCAGCGCTGGAGAGGATGCATGTGCAACAATCCTAGCTGGAGTACAGCTGATGCCGAGGCCATGAGACCGAGCATTCTTTGAAATCGTTTGACGGGGGCGTGCGCACCCGTTCTGAACGATGTTGCAAGGCGTCGAATAGAGAGCGTGCGCTCTGATGAGAGGCGCGCTGTCATCTGCACTGAGTCTAGCACTATTCCCAGAAAAGAGATATTCTGGCTGGGGGATAGCACGCTCTTTGCAAAATTGATTCTCAGACCCAGGCATTCTAGATGGCTGATAATCCAAGATCTGTGCGTCATTAACTGGTCCTCTGATTGTGCTATGATTAGCCAATCATCGAGGTAATTCAGTATTCGCACTCCCCGCTGTCTCAGGGGGGAAAGTGCCACGTCCATACATTTCGTGAATGTACGGGGGGCCAATGATAGGCCGAATGGTAGTACTGTGTACTGGTATGACTGTCCCTCGAAAGCCAATCTCAGAAAGGGCCTGTGATGAGGCGCTATCTGAATGTGAAAGTAAGCGTCTTTCAAATCCACTGATAGAAACCAATCCCCGGGGCGAACTTGCGCGAGGATATGTTTGGTTGTTAACATTCTGAACGAGCGAATCATTAAAGCTTTGTTCAGATGTCTGAGATCCAGGATGGGGCGAAGGCCACCGTCCTTTTTCGGGACGAGAAAATAGCGGCTGTAAAAACCCGCCTCGCTCAAAGAGGGAGGAACAGTTTCTATAGCGGCCTTCTCTATCAGTTTGAGCACCTCGGTGCATAGAACATGTGACACATCTTTTCTCACTTTCGTCTCGACCACCGCTGAAAAGCGGGGTGGTCTGCGAGCGAACTGAAGTGAGTATCCGTGTTTTATTATGTTCAAAACCCATTTCAGCATGTCGGGGATTTTTTCCCAGGCTTCTGCTCGCACAGATATGGGCTGAATGCTGGCTGGGGGCGTGTCGCAGTGACGTATGGGCCCTACCGGCAAATCGCTTTGTGCCAACACAGAATCTACGGCTCTCAGAGGCGCAGGTGCGCGCTGAGCAGCCGTATTGAGTGCCGAGTGCAGGGGTGCGTGTGAGAGTACAGGCACGTGCGCTATCTCCGAGATGCTCACAGCATGAGTCGGAGAGATGCTTGCAACTGTATGAACGGTGTTTTGGGGTGGGGGTGCATACATCATAATAGGCACGCGCGCCACATTCATAAAGCTTTCCGAATTTAGCGGGGAGTTTCTTTGCTCGCGCATTGCATCTGTGATGCTTGCGGCATGAAATAGAGAGCTGTTTGAAACTGTATGGGTAGCTGTGTGTAGGGGTGCGTGCAGTACAGCAGGCATGCGCGCTACACTTATAGTATTTCCCGTTTTTACTGGGGAAGTGTTTATAACTGTGGGAACAGTGCTTGTGTGTAGTGGTGCATACATGACAATAGGCACACGATCTACATTTTTGGGACATCCAGCCTGAACTGGGGAGGCATTTGGCACTGTTTGGACAGTATTGATATGTGGGAATGCGCACTTTAGTGTGGACATGTGAACCCTTAGTGACACATGCAGAAAATGACTCTTTTCGTGATTTCTGTGTGTCGCCGTAAAAACGGCGTTTGATTGCAGGTGAGCGAGTTTTATGACTGGCCCATTGACTGCTGTATAGACATTTCCAGCCGCCTGTAAAGGGACTGGGTAATGTTTTAGATGTTTGAGAGAGAGCGGTCCGGCTTTTGCGAGACACGTACTCTCTCTTTTTCTTCCTGTTGCTAGGAAGACTTACGAGGCTCCGTGTTCAGAGTGATTCTGGGTCGAGGACCTCGTTGCTCCTGCGGCTTTCTTCGGCCAGCGGAACGCGAGCGCGTCGAGCGTCCTTTTCAGGTCTGCTCTTCAGCTGGGAGACGGGCGGCTCTGCCCTGGCTCGCTGCTGCTGCTGGGGCGGTTTCTGAGACGAGCTGGAGCGCTTGGGCAGGAAGTGATGCATAGCTTGCAAATCCTTCCGAGCCTCAGTGAAGCGCTCAGTGAATTCTCTCACCGCCGGTCCGAACAGGCCGCTTGGAGTGACAGGCGCGTCAAGAAATGGTGCCTTATCTGCGTCCTTCATCTCCGTTAGCGTTAGCCACAGATGGCGCTCAAGGACGGTCAAATTAGCCATGGCCCGGCCGATGGATTGGGCGGTGGCCTTTGTGGCTCGCAGGGCTACGTCCGTAGCGCTGCGCAGGTCCTTGAAAGCCTCGGGTTCAGGTCCAGACTCGTCCATGGTGCGGAGAAGTTTGGCCTGAAAAACTTGTAGGACCGCCATCGAATGCAGCGCTGACGCAGCTTGGCTGGCGGCGGCGGCGTATGTCCGACCGGCGAGAGCTGAGGTGGTTCTGCAGGGCTTCGAGGGGTGAGAAGCTCTGGTCTTCCATCCAGCGGTGGAGGGTGGGCATAGATGGTTGGCCACGGTCTCCTCGAGGGGCGGAGTTGCCTCGTAGCCTCTTTCTCTCGCGCCGTCCACTGAGGAGAGCGAGGAAGAAAAAGAAGGCTTTAGGCGAGCAGAGTGCGGGGCTTTCCATGACTTTGTGAGCTCGTCGTGGACCTCAGGGAAGAAAGGAGAGGGTCTCTGTCGGGGGGCCTGCCGGCGCCCCTGCAGGAACCACTTATCCAGCCAGCTGCGGGCGGGTTCTTCCGGGGAAGACCAGTCAAGCCCGAGGTCTTCCATGGCTTTTGACAGGATACGGACGATTTCCGAGTCCATGCTGGTGCCCGCGCTCGTGTCCGCTGATGTCGATGACGTGGGGTCGAACAAGCCCGGCCAGTCGTCGGATGCAGCGTCAAGAGAGAGGCTGTCATCCTTTCCATCGTCGTCCCCTGATGTGCCGAACGAGACGAGACCCACCGCTTTGTTGGAGGGGTGCAGGTCCGCTCTCGTGAAGTGGACTGGCGGCGGGAAGATTTCTGGTAGCGGTGATGTACGCGAGGACTGAGCCGGCGTGACGTCACCGAAGTCGGCGTGCTCTGGCAGCCTCTGTGAGCGGCGCTTTTTCTTGCGCGGCTCGAACGGAGGTGGCAGCACGGTGGAAGCCGGCTCGTTTGCGGTGAAAACGGCAAAGCGAGCGTGCAGCTCGGCGAGGCCCAAGGAGTCGCATTCGGGGCATCCACCCTGAATGAGTGCAGCTTCTGCGTGGTCCAGACCCAGGCAGCGAGTGCAGATGATGTGCCGATCTGAAGGCATTTCAAACAACGCCTTGGAAAATCACTCTTTTACTTTTAAAAGCATCGCGGGTGCGAGCGCTTGCAGTAAAGGATATGCGATGCGCGCCGGATGGTGTAGCAGAAGGCTTCGAAGGCGGCTGAAGGTGCCGGCGTCCTCTTAGCAGTCCCGCTGCAAGCTTGTCAACGATGGCGAAAGACTCCAACAATCCGGAGGGTCCAGCGAAGAGAAGGTCTTCACTGAAGGAGATTAAATCTAAAGGAACTCGCATGACGGGGTGCCCATTATATAGCCTGCCTATGCTAATTTTGGCAGGCTCTGAGCGCGCGAACGCGAGGAACGTTCAGAGTCGCCCCGTCATTGGTTCGAGCAGTTGCCGCGGCACAGCCAATGACCGAGCTGCCTCGCTCATCACTGTCTGCTGTGCAGCTGCAATGCGTTTTACATAAAGACTTCAATATTTCTCGAGAAACGGAGTTTTCCCATAGCGTAAGCTACTTACGCAATAGGAGAGACCTCTCGATAGGGAACCCTTGTTATTAAGGACACCTGTGGCTGTAGCCAGCTACCTGTTGCTCGTGCTCGTCAGAGGTGGGTAGTAACTCGTTACATTGACTTGAGTAAATTTTTGGGGGAAATTTTACTTTTAGAGTAGGTTTAAAAATGCATAATTATTACTCCCACTCAAGTAAATTTTGAATAATTTTTTTTAACTTTTACTTCTTTACAATGTGTGGCGTTACTGTCGTTACATTACTGGGTTTACATTTGATGCAGCAGCATCAAACTCTTCAAAGTGAAACACTTTTTTCACTCCACACAAAGAATAGTTTCGTCTTGCAATGCCTTCATTTAACACCAAGACAAGCTGATATTTCAAGATTAAAGTCAAATCTCCAACTTCAGGCAGCACGCTGAGGTATGTTTTGGCTCTAATTCTACTGCAGGCTTTTCTGTGTAATGAGATGGTCATTTTCAGGGTGATTCTGTTACTGGGCTCTTATAACATCAGTTTTTAAGTGAACATTTTTAAATCAGTGCAGCAATATAGTGAGCTTTGTCCTTCATGTCATAAGCAATATTTATGCATTTACTCCGCACCCTCGCAGGGGTACTGGAAACCATTGCAGCTACTTCAGGTGTATTAACTGTTTAAACCCATATAAACAGCCAAATTGAGCGTAAATAACTGCCATTCCAATGATTGACAACTGGAGCGCGAACAGAAGTAGGGAACAAGTTGCTCACTCAGAATAAAGACACTCCTACAAAATAGCGGACACTTGAAATAGTGCACTATATAGTGGATAGGGGGTGGTTTCAGACACAGTGAGTGTTCCACGGTCAGGGTTGGTGCCCTATGTAGGTTGTGTACTCTGCTGTACAGAACTAATGATCTAAATACTTAGGCCACTGAAAGCTGTATCTACACTGAAATAAGAATCCACACAGGACTTTAAAAGCCATGAAATAGCAAAAGAAGGCATTATATTTCAGCATTATATATAATGTCTTTGTGGGACATTTTCACATTTTCAATGTAATGATTACTAGAAATGTTTTCAAACCTCTCTTCTTATTGACAAATTCATCCAGATCTGACAAGAGCAAGAGCAATATTACAATTCTCATTATTTACTCACCCTCATGTAACTTCAGATGTGTATGACTTTCTTTCTTCTGCTGAACTTAAATGAAGATTTTTAGAAGAATTTCTCAGCTCTAGGTCCATACAATGCAAGTAAATTAGTGGCAACATTTTACGGCTAAACAAACAAACAAACATAAATACAAATAATCCACAAGACTCCAGTGGTTAAATCAGTTTCTTCAGAAGTGGTGTGATAGGTGTGGATGAGAAACAGAGAAACAGTTCACTTTCAAATTTTTCTTCTTGTGTTTTTGGTGATTCACATTCTTCTCTGCATATCGCCCCCTGCTGTCTAGCAAAAAATGACAAGCTGTTTCTCACCCACACCTATCATATAATTTCTGAAGACATGGATTACTTTTATACTGCATTTAGGTGCTTTTTGGGCATAAAAAATATGTCCTACAGAGCTGAAATATTCTTTTAAAAATCTTAATTTGTGTTCCGCAGAAGAAAGGAAGTCATACACATCTGGGATGGTATGAAGGTGAGTAACTTATGAGAGAATTTACATTTTTGGGTAAACTATCTCTATAAAGTAATAGCTCAGCCAGAATGTAATATTCTGTCATTATTTCTCTACCCTCATGTTGTTCCAGGTCAGTGTGAGGCTTTGTATTATGTGGAACTCAAAATGTTGTTAGGGACTGACAGTCTCGGTCACCATTCACTTTCAACATTCTTTCCAATATCTCCTTATTGTGTTACATGGAAGAAAGTCATACTGGTTTGGAACAACATGATGGTGAATGATGACAGAATTTCCATTAATAATAATCATAATTCTGTAGTACATGTTAAATGTTTATTATGTAATGGAATATAGGGGAGTAAATGTCTATTATGTCTATCTGTGAAAGTAACAAGTTACTCACTACTTGAATACTCTTTTAATTGGATACTTTCTTACTCTTATTCAAGAAATTATTTATGTTTGTACTTTTACTTCTACTTGAGTAATTTTGTTTTTGAAGTAATTGTACTTTTACTTGAGTACAGTTTTTGGCTACTCTACCCACCTCTGGTGCTCGTGCTACTGCACACACTATATAGGGATGCAAGCATTGACCAAAACAATGAGGTAAGGTACAAAGAGACTGAACGGGATTCACCGGCATCATGCTGACAGATGAGGTAGCATAATTCAAATTACACAGTTATGATTGTTTTACTACAAACTTTGAGACTGTATATTATATTTGACTCTCCAGTGCTGGAAAAGGGCTAAAACAAAGTGTGGATGTAGGTCTGACTATGCGAGTCTGTAGTTTGAAGTAATCACTTTTCTTTGCATGATACATTGACTGCATTTATACAATATGATATCAATAGCTGTTTGCTAAATTTGGTGGATGATGACAGTAGCGGTTTATAAAATAGACTGTACATTATAAATAGGTTGACACAATTCAGTATTAATTTTGATATATCAATGCGCTATTGTTTTATAATAATATAATGTATACATTTTGTGTATAACCAAGTTACGTTACACTAATGAATGGGTCTTTTTGCATTATCTTGAACATGGTCTAGCATTCATTTCATGTGTTATTGTAGTTTAGCTAAAATTACACAGATCAATCCTTATGGCACTATATTTCACATGCTTTGCAGGTAGGCAATCTTCCTCTCCAATAAGAAGAATGCCAATTCAGGGTCGATTTTGATCCCCAAAAACGAACAAAGGTCCCTCCAGGAATCAAATGCCCTCCCGATGTTCACTCTAGTTTTCGCTTGACCACGACCATGTTCCCCCTTAGCCAAACGGGATTCAGTAGATACATTTTTATTTTTTTGGCTTACTCCGAGTTTGAAAAGGAGTCGGTGTTGTGCTGGGAGCCGGACGTTTGCTAGATT
The DNA here is from genome assembly GCF_025860055.1 of Xyrauchen texanus. Classification (NCBI taxonomy): domain Eukaryota; kingdom Metazoa; phylum Chordata; class Actinopteri; order Cypriniformes; family Catostomidae; genus Xyrauchen; species Xyrauchen texanus. Next base: position 18,958,064 of record NC_068278.1, on the reverse strand, counting down.
CCATCTTAAGGGTGCATTCACACTGGCAGTTTAGTTCGAAACAGAGCAAGGTTCGCATGAAAAATTGGTAATGTGAAAGCTGTTATGCGGATTTGGGTGCACACCTGTAACGTACCCATGTCTGGAGGCTGGTTAGAATCCATGTTGCAGAGGTATTTATTGTGAACGACAATAAACATGCAAACAATCCAAAGTACTGAGCAAAGAGATGAAGTCGAATTTCCCACTTCACTTTGGACACAAGCGTAAGTGTGAAGTGTAAACAAAGATGCAAATTAATTCCTTGCAATCAGTCTCCTCAAAAAATGCTGTTTGCAAGCAGCAGCAAGCCACCCTCCCCTGGACATCTGATGAGTTACGCCATGAAGTGCAAATATACCAAAACGCACCAAAAAAAACTAAAACTATGATGAGTTGTGTTCACCATGCGTGTTTGTGATGACATAAGATGAACGCAAATGGACCGGGGTTCGATAGAATCAAGTGAGTGTGAATCCAGACCAATGCTGGGGGGGCACCGGGAACAATTGCACTCGGAATCGAACCACAGCAAACGTGCCCAGTGTGAAAGACCCCTAAGATAACGTTACCTAGTGTTGCAGTTTATGGTCACTTGTAACGAACTTGCCATAGAGATGGTGTTAGGATCCATGTGTAGGAAGTTTATTAAATGAGACACAAGCAAACAATCCAAAACAGTAGGCAGAGAGACGTAGACGTAAAGCAGGCAGATAAATCCAATAAACCAACCAGACAGTCCAACCAGGCAAACAAAACATAGGGTTATCCAAAATGCAGTAAATCCAGAAAAACAGGCAATGGTCATAACATGAATCAATAGTCAAGTCAAGTGGTTTTTATTGTCATTTAACCATATACAGTTAGTACAGTACACAGTGAAACCAGACAACGTTCCTCCAGGACCATGTTGCTACATAAAACAAAATAGGACAAACACAGAACCACATGAGACTACACAGACTAAATAACATACCTATATAAAGTGCACATGCAAACGTATGGGACAGTACAATAAATGACTAAAAATTAACAGGACAATAGGCACAGTGAAAGAAAGTGCAGTGCCGACCAGTACACGGTAGTGCAAAAAAGATGACAGTTGCTAAAAATGCCAAATGTAAACATAACGTACTATGAGATAGTGTTCTATGCATTTAGCAGTTATTGAGGTAGCAGCCAGCTATAAAGTAACAATAATTAAAGTGCAACTCAGGACACGTGTGTGTGTGTGTGTGTGTGTCAGTCCAGTCTCTGAGTATTGAGGAGTCTGATGGCTTGGGGGAAGAAGCTGCTTCGGAACCTCTTGCCAGATGGCAGGAGGGTGAAGAGTTTGTTTGAGGGGTGTGTGGGGTCATCCACAATGCTGGTTGCTTTGCGGATGCAGTGTTTTTTGTAAATGTCTTTGATGGAGGGAAGAGAGACCCCGATGATCTTCTCAGCTGTCCTCACTATACTCTGCAGGGCTTTGAGGTCCAAAACAGTGCAAGTCCTAAACCAGGCAGTGATGCAGCTGCTCAGGATGCTCTCAGTAGTCCCTCTATAGAATGTAGTGAGGATGGGGGGTGGGAGATGTGCTTTCCTCAGCCTTCGAAGAAAGTAGAGACGCTGCTGGGCTTTCTTGGTAATAGATCTGGTGTTAAGGGACCATGTGAGGTTCTCCGCCAGGTGAACACCAAGGAATTTGGTGCTTTTGACAATCTCCACAGAGGAGCCGTTGATGTTCAGCGGAGAGCGGTCACTCTGTGCTCTCCAGGTTGTTGGCTCTACACCAGAGGCACTGCACCTATTCTCTGTATGCTGACTCATCGTTCTTGCTGGTGAGACCCACCACGGTCGTGTCATCGGCAAACTTAATGATGTGATTCAAGCTGTGCATTGCTGCACAGTCGTGAGTCAGCAGAGAGAACAGTAGTGGACTGAGCACACAGCCCTGGGGGGCCCCAGTGCTTAGTGTGGTGGTGGAGATGCAGTTACCGATCCAGACTGACTGAGGTCTTCCAGTCAGGAAGTCCAGGATCCAGTTGCAGAGGGTGGAGTCCAGGCCCAGCAGGTTCAGCTTTCCAATCAGGTGCTGAGGAATTATTGTGTTAAATGCTGAGCTGAAGTCTTCGAACGTATGAGTCCTTTTCATCTAGGTGGGTGAGGGCCAGATGGAGGGTGGTGGTGGTGGCGTCGTCTGTTGAACAGTTTGGATGACACGTGAACTGCAGTGGGTCTAGTTAAGGGGGGAGCTGGGTCTTAATGTGGCTCATGACGAGCCTCTCGAAGCACTTCATGATGATGGGTGTGAGTGTAACGGTCGTTGAGGCAGGACACGGAAGACTTCTTTGGCAATGGATAAATGCTCAGCAAGGCAGGGTAATCTGGCAATACTTTGCACAGAACAATGGAACTGCATGGCTATATATACATGTGGTAAATAGGAAATGAGCAGTGAAGAAATGGATGAAGATCAGTATTTGGGAGAGGGCTCCTGTTCCTGGGTAACAACCTCAGAACCCCCCCTCCTTCTGCTGGTACGTCCCCTTGGTCATGGTGCTGGAGAAGTAGGATGAGCTTGGTGGAACTCAGGGATGGGTCAGGGACGGGTCCAGTATGTCCTTGGCAGCTACCCACGATCTCTCCTCTGGTCTGTAGCCTTCCCAGTCCATCAAGTATTGCATCTGGCTCCCTCGTCGCCTTGAGTCCATGATCTCTCTGACCATATTCACAGGTGCTCCATCAACCTCCAATGGAGGTGGAGGCTCAGGATTCATGATTCCAGGCCAGATGCCAGATGGACCAGTTTCAGCAAATACACATGGAAGGAAGGAGAGATGCGGTAGTTAGCAGGAGGCTCTAATCGTTAAGTAACTGGGTTTATTTGATGGATAATTCTGAATGGACCCACATACCTTGGACTGAGCTTCCTACAGGGTAGCCGCAGATTGAGATCCCTTGTGGATAACCAGACCCTCTGTCTAGGCTGATAGTTGGGGTGAGCATGAAAACGTTGCGCTTGGCTAGCTGTAGCCAGATATGTGCACTGTCCCACACCCTCTTGCTCCACCTAATCCAATCATCCACTGCTAGCACTGTAGATGGGGGTTGGTAGCTCAGCACACATTGGAAGGGGGTTAGTCTCGTAGAAGTATGAGGGAATTCTGTGCGTATTCGGCCCAGGGCAAGAAGTTGCTCCACTTTTCCTTTTCACAGCTACAGAAGCTTCAAAGATATCTGTCAATCTCCTGGTTTAAACGTTACACCTGTCCGTGGGCTTGGGGCTGATAGCCTGAGGTGAGACACATTGATGTTCAGTTGCTTACAGAGCAACTGCCAAACTCTGGACGTGAATTGTGAACCTCGATTGGACACAATGTCTTCTGGTAATCCTATGGATGGCTGAATACTTGATGAAAGAGTGTTAGCAGTTTCCATAGCCATGGGTAAACCCTTGAGTCTACATGATTTTTAGAATCGGTCGATAATTACCAGTATGGTGGTGTATCCATTGCAGTTTGGCATTTCGGTGATGAAATCGATGGACAGGTGGGACAATGGTCTTTGCGGTTGGCAGTGGTTGGTGTTATCCCGTGGGCAGTTCCCTGGGGGTCTTATTTTGTGCACACACTTGACAAAAATTCATAGAGTTAGTAACATAATGAATCACAGATGCCACCAGAAGGAATTACATACCATTGTGATTGTTCTTTAGATGCCAGGGTGTCCTGTGCTCAGTAACGTGTGGACCCATTGGATAGTTCTCAGACGTAGAGCTTGTGGTACATAGTGCTTGGTTGGGGGGTGGTCAGGTGGTGACAGCTCATGCTGTTGTGTTCGTTGTATTTCTTCCATGATATCACAACTAATCAGTGTAATGATGACAGGTGGTGGTATGATTAATCCAGGATGAGGTTGGATGTGAGGTGGTCATGCCTGTGTGAAAGTGCATTTGCTTTGCTATTCTTGCTGCCTGGGCAGTAAATATAGTAAAATTTAACCTGGTAAAGAACAATGACCATTGGGCTTGATGTGGTTCAGTCTCTTGGCTGCCTTGATGTATTCAAGGTTCTTGTGATCAGTGATAACTTGGAATGGGTGGACTTCCCCCTCTAGCGAGTGCTGCCTTCACGGAAATTAATTCCTTGTTAGTTCAGCCTTGGGTTCTTGGTGAAGCCCATAGTTGGTGAGCGAGATCGTTCCACCCACTTTGAGCTGCTAGCGTCTTGAACAGAATTGCATAGTCTTCTGCAGATCAATGGCCTGACGTAAAAGAAGAAGCTGAACAGAGATATCTTGACTACCCGCTGGATACTCGAAGACTTCGTGGATCTGTTGAAAGAAGTAGTCAAATGAGGTCTCGATTTTAGGACTTTGTCCCAAACAGTGGCGGCCCAATCGAGTGCTTTACCGGTAAGCAGAGCCATCATAAAGGTACATTTCTTGGTGTCTTGACATTCACGACATTCGTTGGTGACTCATAGGTTGTTCAGATGGTCTTGATAACCCCTTAAAACTGGTGTGCAAATGCAGCCTGGATCTGTGAGATTTCCACTGAATCCATGGTAGGCGGAGTATTCTGTAACGAACTGGCCAAATAGATAGTCCAACCAGGCAAACAAACAAACAACGGGTTAGCCAAAAAACAGTAAATCCGGAAAAACAGGCAATGATCATAACATGAATCAATAAACAATGGAAAAATGCTCAGTAAGGCAGGTTAAACTGGAAATACTTTGTACAGAACGATGGAACTGCATGGCTATATATACACATGTGGTAAACAGGAAATGAGCAGTGAAGAAATGGGTGAAGATCGGAATTTGGGAGAGGGCTCCCTCTGGTGGTTGGTAGGATGGGTAACAACCTCAGATGTTACATCGCCGTTGAATAGCGGTAGAGAAGGAATGAGGCAAGGCTCTCGGGAACGCGGATAAATGTCACATCCTTTGGATTTTCCTGGCAAAACTCCCTTATCATGAAATCAGTCTACAGGCTAATGGCCGGGAAGGGTTAATTTTTTAAGTTGCATTACAAGCCGTTCACACGTTGGCAACATTTTTTTAAATATTGCACCTTTAAAGGAATATTTCTGGGTTCAGTTCAAGTTAAGCTGAACCGACAGCATTTGTGGCATAATGTTAATTACCACCAAAAATTATTTGGTGGTAATTAACTTTCCTTAAAAAAAAGAGCACAAATCAGTTACAGTGAGCCTCTTACAATGGAAGTGAATGGGGCCAATGGGTAAATGTTAAAATACTCACTGTTTGAAAAGTATAGTCACAAGAAATATGTGTGTTAACACGATTTTAGTGTGATAAAATCAGTTAATAATATTTTCTGTGTGAAGTTCTATAAAATTTTACAACTTTGTTTCCATGGCAACGTAATGTCAACAAAGCCTAAAATGACTAGAAATTACGATTTAGGGTGCTTTCACACTTGGTTCGATTTCTAGGACCGAAACCGATTTCATTTGGTTTAATTTCCCTGGACCATAAAATAGGGGAGATACAAAGAGTCCACATGTCACTGCTGATGCAACTGCTGAAGTATGCTGTTACTTGAATGCACCATATCTCACCAGAACAAGTGATCCACTGGACTACTGGGGAAAACACCAGACGAGATGAGACCGGCTCGCCTTACGGCCAGTCTGATGTCTCTTTCCGAGACCCCAAGCTGGATGAGCGTTTCGCCCCTGCAATGTAGAGCATCTTGGCGGACTCCAGCGCTGAGGTCTCGACTGGGCTAGCACCTTCGGGTCTATGGTTCACCAGTCTATGGTTGCTATGCTTGCCCGGGCCGCCGCGAGTATGGGGCTGGACTGGAACCTTCCATCCTCCCCTCAGCCCTCACGGCTAGATGATTGGTTCCTGGGTTCGGGGCACTGCTCACAGCCACGCCATCAACTGGGGATCAGACACCGAGCACTGGCAGTCGGGCCCCCATGAACACGGACCTCCTGCCTTCACGTGCCCAACTGCACAACACCCGCACCCCAGGTCGGCAGGTGGTGACGAGTCTAGAGGTTGTAGCTACAGAATCTCTTCCTCAGTCACGTACCCACCCCAGGCTGCTTTAAGCCTCTCCTCAGAACATCCACCTCGGGACGAAGCAACGCTCCCTGACATGATAATGCCTGCTCCCCCTACCGCGAGGCCTCACCTCCAGGTACGTCACAGATGATCGTCCTCTTAGTGCCCCTCTTCTGGAGCTTGGACATGTGGCTTACACTTTCTAACCCGTCGCGGTGGCTGGCCAGGACATCCAACTCAGATACGCGATTCAGTTCGCCAGGCGCCCACTTCAGCGGTGTCTGCTTCACCTCGGTGCTGGGCGAAAATGCCTCCACCCTGCGTGCTAAGATTGCAACCCTTCTGCGCAAGGACGCGATAGAGCCTGTCCCTCCAGCCGAGATGGGGAAGGGATTCTACAGCCCTTACTTCATCGTACCCAAAGAAAGGCGGTGGGTTGCGGCCAATCTTGGACCTGCAAGTTCTGAACCGGGCCTTACACAGACTCCCGTTCAAGATTCTGACACAGAAACGTATTCAGTACAAGGTCCTCCCCTTCGGTCTGTCCCTGTCCCCTCGCCTCTTCACGAAAGTCGCAGAAGCAGCTCTTGCCCCGTTTGGCTATTTGGCTAATCCTAGCACACTCTCATCAGTTGCTCTGTGCACACAGGGACCTGGTGCTCAGGCACCTCAGCCATTTAGGGTTTCGGGTCAACTGGGAAAAGAGCAAGCTCTCCCTAGTTCAGAGCATCTCTTTGGAATCGGTATCAATGACCGCGCACCTCACAAGCGAGTGCGCGCAGTCAGTGCTGAACTACATAAGTATGTTCAGACCAGGCACAGCGGTTACACTGATGCAATTTCAGAGGCTCCTGGGGCATATGGTATCCTCAGCGATGGTCGCACTGCTCGGGTTGATGCATATGAGACTGCTTCATCACTGGCTTCAGACTCGAGTCCCGAGATGGGCATGGCGCCACGGCACATAACGTGTGACCCTCACACCTTCCTGCCATCACTTATTCAGCCCTTGGATAGACCTCTGTTTTCTATGGGCAGGAGTCCCCCTACAGCAGGTGTTCAGACACGTCGTAGTTACTACAGACGCCTCTCAGTTGGGCTGGGGTGCCGTGTGTAACGGGCACACAGCCGCTGGCTCCTGGATAGGTCTGTGGCTGGGTTGGCACATCAACTGCCTAGAGTTGCTGGCTGTATTTCTTGCCCTGCCTAGAGCTGCTGGCTGTATTTCTGCCGCTGATCCGCAACAAGCACGTGATGATCTGCTTAGACAACACAGCGACAGTAGCATATATAAATCGCCATGGCGGTGTTCGCTCTCGTCGCATGCCGCAACTCACCGCCATCTCCTCCTTTGGAGTCAGCAGCAGCTGAGGTCGCTGTGTGCCACTCATGTCCTGGGCAACCTAAACACCACAGTGGACACACTGTCATGGCAGGTAATGCTCAGCGGAGAGTGGAGACTCCACCCTCAGGTGGTCCAGCTGATTTGGGGTCGGTTCGGCAGAGCACAGGTAGATCTGTTTGCCTCCCGCGTATCCACCCACTGCCCGCTTTGGTACTCTCTGATGGAAGCCCCCCTCGGCACAGACGTGCTGGCACACAGCTGGCCCTGGGGGCTGCGCAAGTGTGCATTTCTCCCAGTGAGCCTACTTGCGCAAGTCCTGTGCTAGGTCTGGGAGGACGGGGAACAAGTCACTCTCGTGGCCCCCTACTGGCCCACTCAGACTTGGTTCTCGGATCTCACGCTCCTCGCGACAGCACCTCCCTGGCAAATTCCCCTGAGGACGTAATTTCTTTCTCAGGGAGGGGGCACCCTCTGGCATCCGCGGCCAGACCTCTGGAACCTCCACGTCTGGCCCTTGAACGGGATGCGGAAGATCTAAATGGTCTACCACCAGCCATTGTAGACATGATCACTCAATCCAGAGCTCCCTCTACCAGGCAGCTTTATGCCCTAAAGTGGCGCTTATTCACAAATTGGTGTTCTTCCCGTTCACACAGAGGTGCGCAGTCAGGTCAGTGCTCTCATTCCTGCAGGATAGGCTGGAGAGGCAGCTGTCCCCTTCCACCTTGAAGGTTTATGTAGCCGCCATAGTGGTAGCGGTAAGTCGTTAGGGAAGCACGAGCTGAACATCGGGTTCCTTAGAGGAGCCCAGAGGCTGAACCCTCCTAGGTCATGCCTGTTCCCCTCATGGGATCTTTCTGTGGTCCTTTCGGGCCTTCGGAGAGCCCCGTTTGAGCCCCTAGATTCAGTCGAACTAAAGGCCCTCTCCTTGAAGATGGCCCTACTGATTGTGCTCCCTTCCATCAAGAGGGTTGGGGACCTGTCAGCGACACTTGCCTGGAGTTCGGTCCGGCAGACTCTCACGTCATCCTGAGACCCCGACTATGTGCTATGTGCTATGTGCCCAAGGTTCCTATGACCCCTTTCAGGGATCAGGTAGTGAACCTGCAAGCGCTGACCTGGGAGGAGGCAGACCCAGCCTTAGCGTTGCTGTGTCCGGTGCATGCTTTGCGCACCTATTTGGATCACACGCAGAGCTTTAGACACTCTGAGCAGCACTTTGTCTGCTTTGGTGGACAGTGGAAAGGGAACGCTGTCTCCAAACAGAAGCTTGCCCACTGGATAATGGACGCCATTGGCCTACCAGACCCAGGCCGTGCCTGCCCCCTTGCGAGTTCGAGCACACTCTACGAGGAGTGTGACATCCTCGTGGGCACTGGCCAATGTCTAGCAGACATCTGCAGAGCGGCGGGCTGGGCAACACCCAACACCTTTGACAGGTCCAAACACGTAGAATTTGGTAATACAGAACAGCTGGCCGAGTATATCGCTTGCGCATAGCAACTTTCCCCTCCCCTGAGGTGCAGACGTGCACTCTACTCCCCCAGTCAAGTCAAGTCCACAAGCCACGGAACCTGGGTGTCTTTCCTCCCTAGCCCTCTTGCTCTGAATTCAGTGGAGGAAGTTCACAGCCAGACCCACCACAGGCACCGACTTGGCCTGCACTGGAACAGGTGCTCCACAGGTTCTGATTATTCCAATAATCTCCTGTGATGTATTTTCCACGGTAAGTAATTTCCCATCGTGCAGTTCATGCAGCTTGGAAAAAGCAACTGTGACGCCTTGCTCTCGCGGGAGTATTTTTTGACATAGGCCTACATCACTGGGGTGTTTGGCCCCTTTTCGTGGCTGGCCCACTGGGAAAAGTTCCGGTTCTCCCTGTGGCCAGTCCGCTCCTGATACGTCGTTATGACATCACAGCAAGTCGAACAGATTTCTAATGGAAATGGAACGTAACATGGTTGCTATGACAGCACCCACTCTTTAATAAACGCGAGCGCTTCGAGTGAGAAGGGAACAAAGTCCCTCTGGAAAGGAATGCATTCGAAGTGTCCTACTTGCTTTTCTGACACGAGACAGCCTCGATGACGTATGGCATCACAGTTTAAATGTAGCCTTCACTAAATATCTTGTGAAAGGATCCATTGTGAAATAATTAACTTTCTTACTTTTGTTTGGAACAACCTTTCGAGTTGTTTCACTACTGAAGTGCCCTTCAACATTTGGGAAATGCCCCTATGAGTGTGTTTAGGTGAGATTTTGCAATTATTATCTATTTTACTAACACTTCAAACGCTTTGCACGCTTTAGTGAGAGCCACGTTTTCTTTTAAAATAATATAGATATATATATAGACACACACACACACACACACACACACACACACACACACACACACACACACACACACACACACACACACTCTCTCTCTCTCTCTCTCTGTCAAAAATATTAAAATATTCTGATACCGTTTTGCAGGTCTTACACACTGTTTTGCTGGAGTTATACTGTCACCTACTGGTTAGATGATAGCTGGATGAATACATCCCCTAGCATTCATCACTTCGACATCTGTAGAAAAACAAGCTAATGCTATGGCTTATAGTCGTACAATTTGTGTAAATGATTCTCATTGGAATCTATTTATGTTTTTGCATTTATATGTTTTAGCATTTAAATTATGAAAGAGATTTATGTAAGACAAATCCTTGTTGAAGTCCTTAGGAAACTGCTAAATGTTTGTCATGTCACCATTTTCATGGAAAGAACAAATGAGAAAAGTGATTAAAAAAATTATGCTAAAAGATTAGTTGGCAAAATTCAAGAGCAACATTTCGAACTGATGAGAGATTTTTCGTTGAATTATTTTTTCAAGAATTGTAACTGTTTCTAAAATGGAAAACCCGAAATAGGCCTATTGAAAATGGATTACTAAATATAGCGTAGCATTTACCAGTGGAGTATAGTAGTAATGCTCACTACATTATAACATGAACCTGAATAGGACCACAGTGATATCATACAATGGGGTGAAGACTTCATCTGATATTTGAACATGTCGTACAAATAAGGACTTATATAACTCCGCTGCTCTGTTTCACGGAAATCTGGCTGAATGAGGCCATCCCGGACAGCGCGCTATATCTCACGGCTTCTATAGACTTCCAGCTGTTCACATTGCGGAATCATCGGGGAAAGGCAGTGGAACATACTTTTACATCAACGAAAGTTGATGTGCTGTCCTAATTAGGAAGTGATTTTTATCAACAGTAAGCCTTTCTAAGTTTGTGTGAATGCTGTGTGAATGCAGCATTGAAACAGCTGGCTGATCACATCATAGACGGAGCAACAACATCCAGACACTGTAAACGACGCATATCGCTCTGTCCAACACACAGCTTTAGGACTCACCGCCTGGTTCATCTTCTCCTGACCTACAAATAGAAACTAAAATCAGCAAAGCCTGTAGTAAGGACTGTAAAGAGATGAACTAATGAAGCAGAGCTGGAAATATAAGCCTGCTTTGACTGCACTGATTAGAGTGTTTTTGAAGCTGCAGCAACACATCTGGATGAGCTCACAGATACTGTAACTGTGACATCATGTTTCAATTTCTTTGAGGATAAGTGCATCCCTATTAGGACATTTTTATGATTCAATAACAATAAACCATGGTTTACAGGAAAACTCAGACAGGTTCGTCATGCCAAAGAGGATGCTTACAAAAGTGGGGATAAAATATTTCTAGAAACATATTGACTAAGGAAATCAGAGTGACTAAAAGAAGCTACTCTGAAAAAACAGTATTCAGCCAACGATCCTGCGTATGTGTGGAAAGGCCTGAAAAGCATCACCATGTATAAGACACCTCTCCCTCGCTATGTAGAGAATCATCAAATGGCTGATCAACTGAATGTTTTTACTGCAGGTTTGAAAAGTCCAGTCTCACACCCCTCCCCCTTTCTCATCTTCACTTCACACACAAACACATTCTGGAACCCCCCTCCTCCCCCTCCTGCTACTCAACCTGCACTTATAGTCTGTGAGGAGGATGTGTGCCGGGTCTTTTGCAAACAAAAGTCTTGGAAAGCTCCAGGCCCTGACGGTGTCTCACCTGCCTGTCTGAAAGTCTGCGCTGATCAACTGGCCCCCATCTTCACACAGATCTTCAATAGATCACTGGAGCAGTGTGAAGTTCCTTGCTACTTCAAACACTCAACCATCATTCTGGTCCCCAAAAAATTTAAATCATAGGACCTGTTGCCAACACGTCTGTTGTCATGAAGTCATTTGAGAGACTGGTTTTGGCCCACCTGAAAACATCACTGGACCCCTGCTAGACTCACATCAGTTTGCTTACCGATCAAACAGGTCTGTGGATGATGCTGTCAACATGGGACTGCATTAAATCCTGCAACACCTTGACAGACCTGGGACTTATGCAAGGATCCAGTTCAACCTTCAATACCACAATGCCTGATCTTCTCTCAGCCAAACTGACCCAGCTCTCCGTGCCAACCACAATCTGTCGGTAGATCAGCAGCTTTCTGACAGATAGGATGCAGCCAGTGAGACTGGGGAAAATCACACCTGGGACCCTCACTATTAGCACTGGTGCTTCTCAGGGATGCATTCTCACTCCACTGATTTTCTCCCTATACACAAATGACTGCATTGCAAATAACCCCACTGTCAAGCTCCTGAAGTTTGTAGATGATACCATGGTCATTGGCCTCAACAGCGACGAGTCTGCATACAGATGGGAGATTGAACATCTAGTGAAATCATAGTGAAATAATGTAAATAAATATCTCATGTACATACAGTTGAAGTCCAAAGTTTACATACTGTACACCTTAGCCAAATACATTTAAACTCAGTTTTTCACAATTCCCGACATTTAATCATAGAAAAATTTCCCTGTCTTAGGTCAGTTAGGATCACTACTTTACAGTATTTTAATAATGTGAAATGTCAGAATAATGGTAGAGAGAATGATTTTTATTTATTTCATCACATTCCCAGTGGGACAGAAGTTTATTTACACTTGGTTAGTATTCGGTAGCATTGCCTTTATATTGTTTAACTTGGGTCAAATGTTTTGGGTAGCCTTCCACAAGCTTCTCACAATAAGTTGCTGGAATTTTGGCCCATTCCTCCAGACAGAACTGGATGTAACTGAGTCAGGTTTGTAGGCCTCCTTGCTCACACACACTTTTTCAGTTCTGCCCACAAATGTTCTTTCAGATTGAGGTCAGGGCTTTGTTATGACACTCCAATACCTTGACTTTGTTGTCCTAAAGCCATTTTTCCACAACTTTGGAGGTATGCTTGGGGTCCATTTGAAAACTCATTTGCGACCGAGCTTTAACTTCCTGGCTGAAGTCTTGAGATGTCTTGCTTCACTATATCCAGATCATTTTCCTTTCTCATGATGCCATCCATTTTGTGAAGTGCACCACTCCCTCCTGCAGCAAAGCACAACATGATGCTGCCACACCTATGCTTCTCAGTTGGTGCTTAGTGCTTAATGCATGCGCAGAGCCTTAGATGGCGCTGTAGGAGGTTTAATTGAGCTTGAAATCCTGATCTCCAAGGAGACTGCTAATGTCAATATTTTTAGTAAAAAAAAGTTATATTTTGGTCTATTCTCACCAAAAAAAAAAAAACAATTTGATCCATTCAGAAGACATCAGTGAAACCACTGGACTCTTATGGATTACTTTTATGCTGCATTTATGTGTTTTTTGAGCTTCAAAGTTCTGGCCACTATTCACAAACGTTGAATTGACCTACAAAATAGTGATATTCTTCTGAAAATCTCTTTTTGTTTGTGTTCTGAAGAAACAAAATGAAAGTCATATAGCCTCTTGTCCTATGCAGGGTCACGGCTCGCGGGAATATAAAAATATATTCTATTCTATTATTTTCGAATTATCTTGAAAATCTGGACATTTTTTAGATCATTTTTTTTATAGACATTAGTGCTGGGTCTCAAAAGACCTGAATATGTAAGAATGTTTGGTGAAAATCCCATGCATTTAAGGGTTAGGTGTGCAGCATGCAAATAATACAGTTTGATCAATTAATGCCAAAGCAAATGTACTTTTGCAGTTGGATTGGTATTAAACAGTTTTGGTAAATGGGAAAACAGAATTCATTTCCTTTACTCAGTTTTAAAAGTTTATCCTCATTATTTTAAATAAATACTTTTTTATTCTGAATTCACATTTGCACAATTTAAAGATCACTCAACTGAAATGCATGAATCCAAAAACAGGGGTTACACACGTTCTTCTGATACCTATCCTCAGGTGTTCAAAGACATAAGTGCCTTTCTTGTCTTTATTGACAACCCCTCCTCTCGTTTGCCTTGTAACTTGATTATTAGGTTACGGTCCCCACCTGTGTTCCCTGATATCTCTCCCTATTTATTCTCCCTGTGTGCGCAGTCTTGTGCTAGTTCATTGTCTTGTTGTGTTTTCATATGTCTTGGATATCCCATTGCGTTTGTTATTTGCTGGT